>NW_009213592.1:361-47066 GCF_000690835.1 Fulmarus glacialis
TCCCTGAAAAGTATTTCAGTTTGGCTTGCTTAGGCATTCTGTCACAAAGTCTGGAAGTTGGCTTGATAAATGCGTGTGTGCTTAATTGGGGAGGGCTGACTAGTGGGATCCACACGGTTTAGATCCAGTGTCAGTGTTGTAACTCTGTTGATGTGCTGGGCAGCGTACGTCTGAATTTCACACATGGTGCCCGTCCCACGGTTTTGCAGCCAAAACCACAAACTCCCATGAAATTCTTCCGAAAACATATGGACATTGCATTTTGTTTAGCCCACACAGCTCTGTTTGCTAGACTGAGGTTCACATTAGAAGTTGCACTGAAGGTGCAAAAAGGAGGTTTACACCAACTGAAGTCAGCAGAACTATGATCAAAAAGAAAACGAGATTTTGTTTAGAAAAGTTCAGGAAATTCCCCAGGAAAAATAAAATTCATGCACAGTTAAATAATGGGGGGACATACGGATAGTAACAAACTAAAATTCAAGCTTGCAGTGTACAACTAGTGACAAAAATAAAATACAGTAAAAATATTGGATGAGATTCAGATTTGACTGATGCATATTTCAGTAGTGCTTTGGGGCCCCAAGTAAGATTAATTCCCTGTTTTACTAGGTCTTTTTCATACATTACCACCTCAGCATAGTTTTCCCTATGCCAAAATGTTCTTTCAATTTACAATGGCTATGTTACTACTATAATATAATTGATTTGGTGGCATTGTGCCAAAGACAAAGTGCTGTCATTTGCAGAAGTAAACAAAGTGAAAGAATATTTCTCTCTTTGAACATTTTTCAATTAACTGTAGTAATTGTTGCTCTAATGGCAGGAAACCCATCCAGAAATAAAGCAAGTGGGGCTTTGTAGTGTCCTTTAACTGCAAAACTTGCCTCTTGCCTCTTACCTGCATAGTAAAATGAAAACTTGAATATAAGCAGGATAACTCTTTGGTAACTTATCCAGGCCACCTCATCTTATGATGGGTTTAAAGATATTTTGACTCTTGCGTGGTCAGCAAGAAAGAAATTTCTGAGTAACAGCAACAAAAGAAAGGAGCTGTCAAAACAGGCTCAGAAAATCTAGGGTTATTTACTGTTGACTTAATCCTGATTTAAATAATTTATTTTAATTGCTTGATTTGAAATTGCTCCATCTTTTCATAGCTTCACAACCCATATGTGCATCTTTCAGTCATGGCCTGACCTTTTCTATTCCAGCTATTTAATTAACACAGTGTAATATTCTGTGTGAATTATTCTTGTTTGCAGGATATGGTACCATTTAAATTTGTTAATGTAAAGGAGCAGTGCATTGTTGATAAACTGTTGGAAACCAAATTAGCTTTATCTTGCAGCTAGCTGATTGCATTATTTTACTCATGGGTATAATACTTCTCTAAATATGCTAATTTCACTCTTTTCTCCATGTGGTGACATTTTTACTGTTCTCATTACTGACATTTGTAATATTTGGGGTGGGGAAATCTTTTCTTGCTTTAACCTCATTATAATGTAGCTAAAGAGATTTGAATATTATCAGATGAAGTGCACGTATATTCAGGCAAGGGGAAAGGTTATTTTGTCTCCTGGCCCAGAATTTTCATGCCTATAGCAGGACTTGCATGGACTTAACGGCGCCTAGATCCAGAATTGTGATACAGAAGCCCTAATTGCCCAACCACAGTAGCGTATCCATTGGTAGGTGCCTCCATTTCAAACCTAAAAGCTCTCAAGGTGGTCGCATCTCCATATTCATGCCTATCTGTCTGTGTCCAGCCTAAAACCTTCTGGAATTCATCTTGGGAGGAGTTGGTGGCCTGGAGCTCTGATAGACTAGTGTTGATGGATAAAAATTGTATGGCTGAAGCTGTTATTGCTGCCAAATGCTCATCCCATCCCTGAGGCAGGCCTGGCTGATCTGCTTATGAGTTGGCACCTAGACTGTGCTGATTTAAGCCTGGCTTATAAAGATAAACGGAAGACTTTGACAGGTTTGTAATAACCTTGAGGCATCTGGAGAGTCTAATTCAGTTTAAACACACCTATCATGTAATGGTTGAGCTGAGCAGTCCAGGAGAGTATCCCCCCCATGGTGCAACCCCCAGTTCCTAGTGCCATTTGCTCTCTCCAGTCATCAGTTTTTTGACAGATTTGCTCTCCACGTGACTTCCTTCAGAGAGATTCAATGAACTTCAGCATCCCCTTACTTCTTACGCCTCTCTCCCAACAACTCATGTATACAATCTTGTACTTTCTTGTGTCAACTCATATCTTGCAATCTGACAAGTAGCAATTGATTGCATACTCTATGAAGGCTAGAAGCATTTTGGCACAAAATAGGCAGGACCTGAAATTCATTCAAAGATTCAAAAGTGACATTTAGCCAATTCTGAATATTCCTTCCAGCATCCAAAAAGAGGCCTGTTTTCCAGGTATTTCCCTCAACTTCTAGACTTCAGCTGGAGTTGTGACAATGTAGTTTCAGAGCTGCCATAAACAGCACTAGTGTAAGCAGGGAGCTGTAATCGTTCTCTTCTTTACACCCCCTGTCTTGAACACCACCTTTGAAGGTGAGCCTGTGAGGTGTGAGCAAATCCCATTCTTCCTTCATCAAGTTTTGACATCCCTTTCCTTTTAGTTGCTTAGGAACAGGTTGTTCGGGATCTGCTCTGTTTTGGGCTTGGTTTGGGCACGTTCCAGTCTGTGCATTCTGTACCTTTCAGCATCTTTTTTTGCCTTTCTTTTTTATTGAGAGGTAGATAGACTTACGGCTCTAACATCATACAATGATTTCCTTGTACTTCAGAGGAAAAAGGTTTTACAGTGCTTCCTTTTTCTTTTTTCTAGTATCAACATGAAATGAGAATACAGACACATCTTCAGTTTATGAAAGCTGAACAGTTTTATTCTCAAATTAAAATATCAATATTATCCAGTGGGCATTCATTTATACCTTTCGATTGCAGGCTGTGTATATCCACATTGCAAAGTAACTGTAGTAGTGGAAATGATTCTAGGTTTGTGGTGAACCAGAGCACATTGCAAGGTCCTTTCGGGAGACGTGGGGTAGCTCCTTTTTCTTGTGGAGTCTACCTTTGTGGTTGGCCAATGAAAGACATCTCACCAGATTGCCTGTAGACCACGCAAAGGAATATGCAAAAGTTACAACTGACTTTTGAGTACATTTAAAGCATTTTGTACTCCATTTCTGCTTGTTCTGCCATTCATCACCTGCTTAACAATGAACATGTAGATGATGATTGTGTCTTCTTTGAGGGGGAGGTGGAAGCTGCATGATGTCTTTCATCCAAGCTCATTTTCATGGCTACTTCCCTACCTCACTTATACAGGGTCAGTGTCTTAGGTATTTTAGGGACGTTATGTTGGAGCTCCAACATCAGCAGACCATGGTCCCTATATTCTTTCAGGGCCACCACGTGCAAGTAACTGCAAACAACATCAATAGAGTATTTTGCATCCCAAAGTTGTGTTAGGGAAATCCAGTTTCAAAGACTGATGGTTTCCTGTCTTCCCGAAAACCTGAGAATGATGGAAATGAACTGAGTCACATGAGGATGTTAGGCTTGAGTTGGGAATACAGGGTGAAAATCTCCACCTGTCTCCTTGGGCTAGGATTGCCTCAGTGTAGATCTCATTGTCTCTGTTGCCAGCAAGAAGAGCTAAGCATACTGCTCTGGTACTGGTCTGTCCATTGTGTCTCTGGTGAATGTGTTTCTCATTTCTGATCAGACTTTGTCATTGTTCTATTGTCTTACATCGAAGCAGCAAGGAGTAACTTAATTATTGGTCTGATATAATTAATGATGTAGGCATCAGGGATTTTGTTTCTATTGGTCTGGCAAGTCACGCTTGGCTGTCATACAATGGATATGCTTTGTGCTCTTCAAATGAGTCTTCTGAAGACCTGATTAGGTAGGTGTTTGAGATCAGATCCATATTGAAGACATAACGCTCACAAAAAATTGTTTGTTTGTAAATGTGACTCTCTATCATGTAATTCTGTATAAAAGGAAGAGGCTAAATTGATTATTTCTGTGTCTGTGCTTTTCTGAACAGGGACATATGTGATTTAAGATTAAATTATTCTGTGCTTTGTGATCACAGACACAATGAGATTCTTGGGAGTAGATCTGGCAGCACAAGATTTTGATTTCTACTAGAGTATTTCAAGAAGAGCGATGGTAAGGCAGTTTGGATGTCTTGGTATAAAAGTGCAATTTTAACCTTTTGCAATTTTGTTGTTTTGCTAATGTTCAGGGGGTTATCTTAAATTTCTAAGTAACGTGCTTTTGAAGACTGGATATAGAAGACATTATTGCTTCTAATACTAATATTGAATTAGTCAATAGTTGATGTAGTGACATTAATGTTTAAAAGGAATCTGAAAATGTTGAAACTCCTCTCGACTTTTCCAGATATACTAATAGGTTGACAAACACTGAGTTTTGGTAAATTTTGCATATCTCAAGAAGCTTCCAAAATTCAAAGCAGCAGCACTGTCATGGTTTCTTCTAAAATTAAAGGTCACCTTCAGTCTCCAGAAAAGCAGGTGTAGCTGATTAGAACAAGAGTTCATACACATCTGAGTGGAGATTTGGGCCTGCAGAGTCCTTGATCTTTTCTGATATTTAGCTCATGGTGTTTACAGATAAAGAAACTTTGCAGGCAGTTGTTATTTGAAAAAGAAAAGAGAAAGAAAATCTCTGGAGGGAAGATGGTAAAGATATGTTGACACCACTAGCAGTAGCTTGTTGTATTATAAAGTTGTGAAAGATAAGCTTCTATGTAACAAGGCTGTGCTTTTTCAGTAAAAACAGAGTTTCTTTTATGCTTAATATTTATATTAAAAACCAGAACTAACATTAATGAAATGTTAAGGTTGAAAATTAAGTTAGAAGAGCTTGGTAGTTCACATTGTGGTGAGCTGTATTAGGTCGAATGTATCCTTAGCTCTACATTATGTCAAAGCAAGATTTTACATTCTTTGTATGAACCCCAAGATTCAAAACGTACACTGTTAACAGTTTTTCACAGACAAATTTCATCTTGCTGCATGAGAAACTTTATAAAGAGAAATAGCAACTTGAAACAAAGGTTAAGCTCACTTCTGCTTGTTTTATCCATGCTGAAAGAAATGGAATGATGTAAACAGATGGAATAATAGCCATGCTTTTTGTTTAATATTCTTATAATAATGGCAATCCCTCAATCTAATACCCTGATTGCACACATTGGTTATATGTGCAGTCTTCAGAAACTGTTCTTGAGGTTCATGTGGTGGGTCTCTGGTTTCTTTCAATTCAATAATTTATGTAATTCAAAAATACTTCTTTTATTCCTTTAAAGTATAATTTCATTCTGACAATTATACCTCTAATTGATTCAGTCATTAATCATAATTTGTATCCTGTGTATTATAATGAACAAAGTCTTGTATACTTCCATCATAACCCCTTACTGGCTCAAATTCAAAAGGTTCGGTTGTATTATTGACTATTTATTACAATGGCTTATGGGAAAAAACGTATTTTTAGAATACTATTGGCTATTATTCACTATTTACTACAATAGCTTATGGGAAAATGGTGTATTTTAAGAGATTTAGATTCTTTTGCTGCTGTCATTTTGAAGTTCTTGTCAGTCAAGTTTGCAGAATAGGACAACAATAAAGTCATAAACGGTTACAGTTTCTGTCAGTGAATTTTATACAGCGCATTCATCAATTTAAGAGTAGTGCATTCATATTTACTACTAACAAGGAATAGAAAAAGAAATAGAAATAAACTTTACTTATGACATGAACAAATTTTTTTTTCTTAGAAATATAGATGTTAGTTCCCTGATGTGCCAGTTCCCCTACTTTCAATCATAATGTTATATTAGTATTAAGTTTTGTATTAAATTTCCCACCTATTAGGAAATGTTGTGAGAAATGTGTTTCTGTGCCGGTGGGCTATTGGGAAGAAATGGCTTTGCTACTAAATTTCCTCAGCAGCAAGTGGGTGTAATTTACACCCCAAACAGACAGAAAGGTGGAATTGTAGCAACCTAGCTTAAGGAAGAACAGTCTCTCCTTTGGAGAAACTCTTTTATATCCTGATGGAAGGTTTTGGTCAATGACCACAGTCTTTTCCTTCAAAAGAAAATGGAATGCCATTTATCCGACAAGTGCTGCAGTTTCATTGTGTTTCACTTTGCTTTCAGCAATTTCGCCAATAAGAAGTATACAAAGTTCATTGGAAATATATTTACTATAACTTCTGTCAGTTGTACATACCCTAATTTTCCTGGGTTTGGGGGGCTGGGAGGGGAAGGGGGTATTTCAGATGGCAGAAGATGCAGGCAGGAGCTGTAAGGACAAGGAGGGAAAGGAAAGCATTTCTTCTACTGGAGGAGACCAGAGGAGCTGAGGGCATTCAATATTGTTAGCTGAAAACTGACTCGACTGCCTTCTGAAAGTGCACTGCAGGGTGGGAGGAGAAGAGACAACAGGCAGAAGCTGGCCAGAAAGAGCTTTCTAGGAAAAGCCCTAGGGGATTTAGGAAGGAATTTCGTAAGTGTATGCTTGAGATGATATGCTGTCATTTAGAGCAGGGCTGGGAAGTCCCTCCCAGTGCTGTGTTCGGGGCTCAACCTCTTACTCCACCCCTAAGAAGTCTGGCAGCTATTTCCTTTTCTTTATCGGAGGGATAGTTTGAGGTTTGAGGGCATAGCCACGCTCTTATCTTACTTCATGTCTTGAGTCACTCAGACTTACTGTAGGAAAAACTGTAAGATGCTCAGCCCTGCTGCAGCAGGACTGGAAAGTGAGTGCAAATACAAATTTCCTCTTTTGGCCTCTTTCTTTTCTTTTGATGCCTGCCTTCTGCAGTAGCAGACACGGAGGGCAAGGAAGGGTGTGTTGACTTCAGGTTACTGGAGTAAGCTTCAGGTGCCAGTCTTACCAGTGCAGAGATGCGTTTGACCAGTCTGTCCCAAGAGGCTCCATGCAACTGCTAACTATCCTTCAGTAGCCAAAATATCTATGCAAATCTAGGTTAGATCCCCCCCCAGCTATGCTGCATCTGCAGTATTGGCATTCTCAGAGTAAAAAATAATAGTAACAGGAATAACTGGTCAGGAAATAATACCTAGATGTTCATGCGGTATATCCTGTAAAATACTCGTGTATATTTAGATGCAGTCTGTTTGCCCAGAGTAGGCTGATTATAGTGCATAACGCTGTAATCACATGCAAATTATTTAAAGTTGTTTTTTAATTTACAGAGTCAATGTACTGTGAAATCATTAGGTCTGACCTCCAAACCAAGTCACCTCTGTTTGGTTTGGGGAGTTTCCCCATTCTCCCCTATACCTTCTCTTTTCCCACTCCTGGTTGTTGGATAGGTAAGATTTTGGAGGTTAGTTGATTTTTTTTGAGTGACCTGGCTGCTCTGTATTAATGTATTCAAAATGCCAAATTTTTCTTTTAACTTTTTATAACTTTTTTTAAAGAAATAAGGATAATGAAGCATTACAGATTTGCAAGAAAAACAATGTGATGATGCTCATACCAAATATGTTACCAGGATTTCCTTGTACTCCCTCTTTTAGAAAGTAATTTTAATACCTCTCAATTAAATCTCATATTTAAGCAGCAGGGTGTTTTGGCAGAAGCCAGCTACCACGCACTAATGAACCCTTCTAATTTGCTAAATTATTTTAAATGAATGACAGTACATTTAACTTCTGAACAACTTTGATCAAGTCCACTTTTCATCAGACTGCCTGCTGTGCTAGACTCTTTGTTCCCAAACCCCACTCAGTTATTCAGAAAAATAGCTAATCAGAAACATTAAATTATTTTCTCTCTTAGAAGCACAAAGTCTACTGGAAAGTACTTAGCCAATTCATTGCTTTGCTTTTACCTGCCCTCAGTGCTGAAGTCTGGGTAAGTCTTCATATTTGACAACACTTCATGTAAAGACGACTGGAGAGCTTTGTATTTTTAATTGGAAGATCTCTATTTCGCAATGTGTTACTTTTCTAAAGAACGCCTACGTTTTTCGGCAATTATATAAGCTGTCACAGTTACAAAACTTGAGCTAAAACTTGGTTCGGTTTTTCAGTTCCTGGTTGGATTCTATACGTGCCTTGTGTAAAGTCAAAACATGAGACAAATTATTCCTGCTTCCTTTTGTACTGTAAAGCCACATCATTTGTTAAGCTTGATAGAAAGAGCTAATTTAACACTATTCCTTTTCTCTTTTGGATCAGAGTATAACTGAGAAAATGAAGACTCCAACAGAGCTTTTCTTTTCAAAAGGAGAATGCATTTCTGTTCTCTCCTGCTACCTGATCTCCCGTAGGAATTTGATATCTAATGCCCAAGATGTGCCATAGACATTTTGTTTCTTTGCAACACATTTTATTTATACACCTTGTACTTATACACATCCGTGTCCAAACTGTATGCCCTTATATATGCTATACAACCTCAGGTTTTGCCGAGGAGTCAATTACCATCAATTTCAGGTTAGGAAATACTGAGAAACCAAAACCCAGCTTATGAGGTCTTTGTGGAGCTATGATAACAATAACCAAGGAAAAGATTATTATTATTTTAAATTACAAATTTTTCTGCTAATCTCTCTTTCAAGAGATATCTTCAGATATCTCTTTTAATTACTTTTTACCACTCCTACAGTATGTAGTTCCATCAGAAATCTCTGTTGGTTGTGAGCAGAGTTCTCCAAATTATCGTAATATCTATTTGATATAGTATGTAATATTTACTTTATATTGCATGCCTTTTCTCTAACAGGTGTTTAGGTATGCATGACAAATGTTATGGGGAAAGAATTATGTTTAGCTGGCTGCTGTTCTCACCAAGGAATACATAAAACTGAATCAAGGCACTTAAAGATCCTTCGCACAAAATCAGCAAGAATCCTCATTTGTCTTTGCAGAAAAACCTAATGTTCATTTATCTAATGCTTTACATTTTCTAAGACGTTTCAAACTTCACTGCTGATTATATCATATGTATTGTATGTGATTATCTATATCAGGAAAAGATATATACTCATTTAACAATGATTTGAATACTGTTTGAAGATAGGAATGATTAGCATCTTACTAAGACAGACTGTCCTCTTTCATTGTTTCTAAATTTTATAGGGAAATAGGTTTACAACTGAATAAAGAGTGGTGACAAGACAAAAACCTCCAGCTAACGTTCAATAGTGGGGAGACTATTTAGTCTAATTGTGGGGTTTTTTTTTGTTTGGCATTGATAGAAACTCTCCCAGTAGCTTGAGCTCTGCGCTTCCCCCTGTATATTCACTGTGGTTAAAACCACACCTTTCAAAAGCAGAATATGCATGTGGAAATCACATTAGAAAGCCACACAGAATCAACAGTTGGCTTCGATGAGCCTTCCTGTCTCTCCCAGTAAAATTTCTGCTTTTGTAGCACATCCCAACTGTTGACTGAAGTTTCAGGATAAACCTGAAGCTTTTGCAATAAAACTCAGCTTTACAAAATCCTCCAAAAAGGTGCCACCAATTTCTTGCATTTCTTTGGCTTTATATCCTCTAAAATAAGTAAATGTACTGCCCTTAAAACAAAAACAATTGAGTAGTCAAAAAGACAGCCATGTGGTGATAAACTTAGCCTAAGCAGGAATAATTTCGTTTTTACAAGTTGGAAAATCTGAAAGGTATGTAAGGCCAGCCAGCTGCCGCATTGTGAAAGCCGCTTCTGTACGATATTGTAATTGCACCTGCTAGAGATGGAAGATGTTTTATAAATCCCTCTGGGAGTTTTCAGGTCTGGACTGAGTCTTGCCTTTAGTCTTTGAACACCATCACCGCAAAAACACATGCTGAGCTTTAGCCTCCTGCCATGCCTCGCAGCCAGCTCCTGGTACCTGCACCAGCATGTGCTGTTGTGTCTGCAGATGGTCTTTCTACTTTCTCTGGACTTGCTCCCTCTAGGTATACTAACCTATTGCTTGGAAACCCCCAGCCTCCTTCCGGGGGTAGTGAAGACCATATGGTAAGACATACGGTCCTCATGAGGCCTCCTTATGTCCTGGTTGTGCAAGTTGCTGGAGCGTGAGACTGAAGGCCAAGTGTCGTAGACATCTCTGTGTCACAGCAACACCATCCTGTCAAGTGTTGCTCTGCATGTGAGAGGAAATGTGGAAAATACACCAAAACCCAAACTCCCTCCTGTCATCTGCCTTAAGAAGGGAAGCCATTTAAAAATTTTATGTTCCATGAAGATAAAATATTGGGGGTCTTTAGTTTTAAAACTTCAAACTGGAGTTTTCATGAGGAGTGGAAGGAGAGAGCGATTCAGTTTCCCTGGAAGTCTGCGGGAGAAGGGACCCCTTGACCGTAGGAGACCCCTGCCACTCAATCTGTGTGAAGACAGCAGTTTAATTTAGAAAACTAAAACGTACGGCTATGCTGGAGTATAAACCCTGCCAAAAGAAGGGGGACTTACAAAAGTTTCCAAAGAGATTTGGCATACAGCACGCACAGGGCTCCTCTTATTCCTGCCATTCACACTTCAGCATTCATATGTTTATTTTAAACTGTTATGTTTGAAACAATCCTGAAGAACCTTCCTTGGTGACCTTGTTCCTGGTGGTTTGTCTTCTGTGTTTCCCCCAGCTGGTACTGCTGGGCTGCCCTGCGCGGGACTGGCTGGTTCTCCACCTCCTCTCCCACCACCCACACACGGGGAGGAGCGAGAGGCAAAATTAGCAGTAAAAGGAATTTTCTTGTCCTGTATTTATTTAACCCATCGTGCATGCCAGACCATAATTTGACCCCTAAATAGAGAGTCTGAATTGGTTTGTTTGTTTTAAATGAGCTGCAAGGAGTCATGGGGAACCATACGTATTGATTCAATATGTTAAATCTTAGCCATTATACAGATACAAATTCTGGATGAGTTAACTTCAATAGAGGTTAAAATAATGAATAGATTTTTTTATGATCTGGAGTTGTAGTCCACTGCTTCAGCTCTATCGAGTTGTTACGTTATTTTAAAAAAAAAAAAAAAATCAGGTTTTCCTTCTCAATATGTCCCTAAAGAAAAGTTGTTCTGAAAGTGCTGAGTTTATTCAAGGTTGCCAGCATTTCAGCGTGACAGTTTCAGTGGGGCATATAAATCTACAAACAGCAAAGGAGTGAGTGGAAATCTCGGGTTAGTTTAGTTCTTGGATTGGCACAATTTCCTTTTTCTAAAATTTTGTAGATTAAAAGGTATTTTAAACCCCTTTAAAAATACCTGCTGGTTTGGTTATGCTGCCGTTTCCTGGTTTAAATCAAATGCGTAGGAACCTGGTTTGCCATCTCTGACAATGGTCTACACTTCTTGGAAAGAATCCCATGCAGAAAGACTACTACTCATAAAACTTATGTTCGCTAAACTCTGGACATTATTCATAAGGTCTTTTTATTGTTAGCCTAATTCTAAACAGTTTGGCTGCAGTGCTTTATTGCCTAAGCTACAAGTGAAAATTCTAAGCACATGCCTTTTTTTTTTTTTTTTTTTTACATTTTGTGTGGTAATACACTGCTTTAAACTTTAATTTAGTGTAGGAGTGTTCTTTCAGTGTTTGCAGTAGAAATTTGACTTTTAAAAAATCTACAAATATAATAAAAAAATCAACCATAAACAAAGCAGATGTTAGTTCTTAATGTTTCCTATGCTGTGGGGCATGATAGGTAACACTTCATGTATCGTAAATCATCTCTCTACAGCTGGTTTTTTTCTTTACATAGGTGAAGATGTCAAACCATTTACTCCTGGGAAAGCCAAGGAAATTGTGATGTCTCTACAGCAACCTGCAGTCTTCTGTAACATGGTTGGCGACTGGCCAGCCCTGCACTGGAATGCAAAATACCTTTCTGCGGTGTTGGATGGGAAGACAATTCAGTTTAGGCTAGGTCTGAAGACAGTGGATTTAGGTGAGACTGAGGTGGACTGGTGTTAACATGTCACAACTCCCTTTTTTAGGTTCTGCAGTCCTCTGCCTCTCCATTGTCACTCTTTACTCTCTAATGTATTACTTTTCGCCACAGGCTTTGCTTTTAGGGCATTGGGTTTGGCCAACAGTGGAACTCTCCTTTCTCTTTCTTGTGTGTTTATTCTTAGTAGGAAGTCTGGTGAACAACACTGGCATACGAGAATCAAGCATCTCCGTTTTCTTTCATTGCTTTGCAGTATGTGTGGTTGGTCCTGGTCTTTTACATGATTCAGATGTTCATGTGAGCTGAGCTTCCGTATCCACAAACCTAAGTGTGTTAAAAAATTAGCCAATTAACTGGTCTATCTTGAGTTTTTTAATCTGGGTAACAGTGATGATTCTCACCTTCCTCTCAGAGGTTTTATAAGATCATGGTTGTTTTCAGTACTTTAAAGTACTGTGATGAAAAATGCTGTAGGAGTATAAAGCATTAAGAAAATTACTTGACACCAATACAATAATCTCACCTCTAACCCTCCAGATTCGCTCAGATATCTAGGAACACGCCATGGGAGAAAGACAATTTTTGCACTTGATTTTAAATACTACAACTCCATTTTGGTCTGTAGCCACACAATACTAGTCATAGTCTATCCATGGACTTCATCCTATTCATATCAGGGAGGGAAGATTCAGGAAATGTGCTCCAAGGTGGCAATATGCTAGCCACTTTAGAGGTTATTCATTGGTTTATTCATGCCCTGTACATCCTTTGCCCTCCCAACCACACACCAAAATACATTTTGCCGTGCACTTTCTCCCTTTTGACAAAGTATCTTGTCTCCCTTGATTTTTTTCTTTTTTCCTACGTCAGACAAACCCAGTTCTTAAAAAATGTTAAATGTAAGTCATGTTTTTTTAGACCCCACCTAGCTATTCTTTCTGTACTCTTCTAACCTTCTTCAGTTGGACCACCTCTTTCTTGGAATACAGGGCCTGCACATGGACTCCAGATGAGAGTCTGCCAGTTCCTATGGAAGTGGTAGGATTACATCGCATTGTCTTACTTAACAATACACTGTTACTGACCATATTATTTTATGTTCAATTTTTGCAAGAGAAGTGATGAAACAGAAGTTTTGGAGGGAAAATGCCTGGCATTTCAGGATTTCAAAGCGTTTTACCAGCATGGATTAATGATTCCTATGCCATTCCTGGGAAAACAGATGTTATTTATTCACTTTCTACAGATGGGATAATTGAGGTGTAGAATTAATACGTTGGAACACATCTTCACAGCAATAGCCCTACAGTTCATTGAGATATCAGCCAGTTCTTGCATTACATGTAAAAGGCATCCCATTACCAATAGGGGAGAAGTTGCATATATATGACATTTTCCTTGATACCTCGTTAATATATCTCAGTTGTAATACGCAAGGCTTACCAGGTAAAAGGATAGTTTTGGTCCTAGTCTCCATTAATTAGTAGGCATTTTTTGAGAGCAAAATGGGTATTCCAGCTGGGAAAGCTTCTGATGGGATTGATGGAGTGTTATGTAGCTAAGTGATGGATTGATGCTACCAACTAGAAGTCATCTCTTAACAATAACTTCTAGTCACTAGGGATATAGAGTGGATTTAAATTGGAATTTGTATCTTGAAGTTGCATCTCTCTATATTTTGCTTTTTCATAAAGGCATCAATCCCTAGGCAGCAATCGGTTTGTCTCCAGGAACCTCCATTATATGCTAATGTGAGCTAGAAATGTTTTCAAGAAGATGGGTAGAGCCTTCAGGGGTTATATTGTAACTGAATGAGACCTGTGATGCTATAAAAAAATTGCATTGTAAGGATATATTAGTGAAGCCATTAGCCAAGCCATCTCAGAATCTGAAATAATGTAATACATTTTGTGTGCCACTGTCATTTGGAAGATGGTTGATATCACTCTTGTGTGCTTAACATTGTTTTTCAATGAGGGCCTCTCTTTCTTATTGTTGGTCGTGCAACTTTCCCAGATGAAACGGAGGCAGTGATGTGGTTAGAGAAAGCAACAGGAGAACACAACTAAAATTGTATTGATCTCTCTGAATATTCCTCCCATGTTTACAATAGATTCATTGCCTTAAGATTAGATGAGACCATTCCAGCCAGAGTTGGAAACATCTGCAAGAAAGAAACTGTTCTCTTGCTTGGGGGTATATTTTAGTGTCAGCTTGAAATGATGGCTTCAGAGTTTCTGAGAGGATTTAAACCATGAGGTTGATCTGGAAGATCCTAAATAATTTGAGACCTCTTACTATAACAACTTCTCATCCTTCTTTAGTGCCACATCTGCAGCCTGGGGAGGGGATTCCCAAGCTGAAGATTCCTTAATATAAAAAAGTGAGAACTGCAAATGGGGCAATCTGGTGGGAGTTGCTTGGATTTTATATTTGCTTTTCTTGTTGGTTTGGAACTTCCTGAGGCATATGGATGTGGAAGGCACATTTGAAAGACGGAAAACGTGGGAGCTAGCAGTATTATTTGTGAGAATTATTTGTACCTGCCTAAGTTTGTGTGTTTGATAGTATCCTGTCTGATTACACAAGTTAAACAGTATGTGTCTGTAAAAGGGGAAAAAATAAAATCAGAGGATTAAGCATTGACAGAGATACCTCCAGAGAGAGTACCAGCATTCATTACAAGAACAATGAAGGTGCTATTAATCGGGAAATCCCTATCCATCTAGTTCCAGCCATGCTAAAAGATTTATTTTTCTGAGGTGAGATAAAGGGTGGGGAGCCGCTACGGAAGTTGAGTTTCTGGCAGAGAAAATGCAGCATCATAGCCCATCTATCTGATGGCTACCTGAAGCACACCAGCAATTACACAAAACTGACTTCTGTATGTAGAAGTTTCTTATTTTGACCATTTTCTCTGGTTGTGTAGTAAAATGAATAAACAATGAGTTTACTGTGAAGAAGCTAGAGAGCAAGAGGTTGTTATGCTGATCAGTTCTGAGTTACAAGATCTCTGGAGGAAATTTCTCTTAGAGGTGCTGGATAGAGCTGATGCTGTCAGACACGCAGTTGGATAGAAAAGGGCTGCAACTTGGACATCAGCCCAAGAGGTTCTACCACTAAGGACAGCGAAAGAATCCAAGCCTCTGAGGTTTGGTATAGAGAGGGACTGCAAAGGTGGCTATAGACTCAGTAGCTGAATGGGAGGCTGAAAGTATAATACAAATACCGTACGCTGAAGCGTACGTATAAAGCTGAGATTTGAGTTGGCTATTGGAGTTGGATGTGGATGGCTGGTTTTTTGGTTTGTGAGTGTGCCTGTGCTTTGTTATAGTATCAAAAGTATTCCTTGCTTGGATTATTCATTTAAATAATTTTAATTCCCCAGCAGCTGTGAATAGACATTTGGTTTTCTTCAAAGTTTAAAGAAATGGAGGGGACATTTCACTTGCATTCTTACTGGTGCTTTAGGGTATTTTCTAAGGCTATTATCCTTTTTTTCTACGTTTCCCATAGTACACATTGGAAACTCTGTCTTTCTGAGTAGAACAGAATTTGGCATCTGTCAGGACGAGACCTTAACTAAGGAGGGGAGCTGCTTCCTCCAAAAAGCACTTCTTCCCTCTCTCCCTCCCACTGGTTTCAATCTGTGGCATTAGATGGGGGAGAGGAGGACTGTCATGCCTTCAGATACCATGTCATCAGACAGCACTGGTAGCTTACTTTAGGCTTACGTGGCTTAATCTACAATTTATCAATTACGAAATACCTTCAGATTTAGTCATTAAGTATTAGCAAACGGGTTAATAATGTTCTTGCTTTCAGCTGCCCATTGCTAACATTTTCACCCTAGTTGCAGTCTACAAATCCATCTAAGCAATCTATCTAGATTGCCCAAATATGTTTTTTATTACTATTTATTTTTCCATAAGCACCCACACCTTGGTACAGAACAAGTTATAAATTAAACCAAGAACCCTGCCCTGAGGAGATGGTATCCTAGAAGATAGTCTTGCCTTTCATAGTTGGATTTTTTTAAATGAAGCTCAGAGTGAAATACGCTGTGAAGTAGAAAGAGCATGTTTCTTGCCTTTAAAACACTTGCTCCTGAGTTATGTTGGAAAATAGGCAGTGTCCTAAGCACTCTCTGTTCTCATCAAAATAATACAGATATTGAGCCACCTTCAGTAGTGCTGTATCTTTTATCTAATTTTTCCGTCAGACCATCTTTTAGTAAAATGATGTGCATTGCATTAATGACTGGGTATCAGGAGAGGGCATTGGACTGCAACGCAGCAGGGAATCAGATACAGGGTTTTTTGGTTATTGCAGGTGATTTATATGTCTTGTATGCAGTTCTTAGGTAGGGAGCCCTTCTACTACACAGACCCAGCTTACGGATTGCTGCATAGTGGGGCTTATCTGACATTTTTAGTTAATGAATTTGATAGTGAGGGGAAGGAAAACCACTACCTAGGCTACTACAATGGAAAATGGCAAAATGATAGTGATAAAGGTTTGTAAAAGCTGTTCTCCCGCCCAAAGGGAATAAGAACAAATGTATGAGACACTATGGGAATTGCTGCGATAACAAAATGAGGGTGGTAAAGAGCAAAGAGCTGCTGCTGCACAACAGTGAAAGGATCCCGTTTCTGAGCAGCTCTGCACAAGTTACCCAAGGTTAAATTGCAGCTCTGTCATTGTCATTCATGCAGGCTGCAGTAATTTTTTCCCAGTAGTAGTTATAGTAAAGTAATACTTTTTAACGTTGGGTAAGTCTCTTTGAAGCTGGCACAATTAGCGGCTGGGGGAAATGAAGATCTCTGATTAACCACAATTAAAGTATGCTGTGATGTGGGTTATCTTGTAGGCCTTCCAAGTGACCTGACCTTGAGCTGAAAGGCTGTATCTGTCAGCCTGACCAAAGCATGACGGGAGCAAAACACTGCTGGTAAATACTTTTTATGTCTGCCAAGGAACACCGCAGTATGCTTTTGTCAGTCCCAAATGAAAAATAAGGACACACAGCATTTTAGATGGATCATTGGCACGTGTGCAGCTCCATAATTTGCTTCCTACGCATTATTGTGCTGATTTGGTTATTGCTTTAGGGAAAGGGAAAGATGGACATGTCCATCTACGTAACTCCACGGAGACAAAATAAAGGGTACACAAATACTTGTGTGCCAATTTACCACTCACACTTAAGAAGGGAGATGAAGCAAAGGACAGGCTCTCAGTTGTTTAGGGAACTCGGGCGTATTATTGAGTTACTGTGCTGAAGGGTGCCTCACACGTGAACAACAGCAGCTATTGGCGTGCTTTTACCTCACAGTAAGTTCAAGGTAACAGCCATTCACTTAAACCTTAATGAAAAAGCAATAGTCTCAGACTTTAATTATCAGTTAGGTGATGAGAACCAGTTTATTGAGCAGAGTCAAGCCACCTAGTCCCACTTTGTATCTCATGTTGCATTTAACCAGAGTTGGGAGAGAAATTACATATTATTTTTACTGGTTCTGTGCTCAATGCTCATGTAATATTTGGCTTTTCTTTTGTTGCTCTAGTTCCCCAGTTTGAAACCAGCTGTAGCTATGTGAAGGCTACACTTGAAGAGTTCTTGGCTTGGAGTTGTGGACACCCTTCGTGTCTCTCTGGACCATTCAGTTGTTACGAGTACTCCAAATATTGGGCTTACGCTGACTACAAATACATTGCCAGAATATTTGAAGACAAGCCAGAAATTTTCCAGGTAAAACATTAATATTATCTCTTCCTAGTTTAATCATTGCAAATTACCTAGTTTATCTTCTGAAACCTCTACTGCTATCCCCTCTCTGCTCCTTTAGCCATTTATTTTAAACTTTTGAAATAAAAGCTTTTGTCTCTCAGGCTAATGGAGAACTAGTACCAATTGGCAGCCATCTAAAATTCTGGGCCTCCTGATGTGCTTAAAAACAGCACCACAAGTGACAAAAACAACTACCAGATTGGCAGCACTCCCCTTCCCATTTAGCCCACTTTGTGGACTGGGCAAGCTTGGGGAGCACCGAGTCATGTGTGTGGCCTCTGCAGCCATAAGTTGTTTCTCTCCTAAAACTGAGCCAGGTCATTGAAGTAATTGCAGGGATGCTGGGACAGAGGAGGACGGGAGGGGACATCCCCGTCAGCCCTTCTGCAGCCCTGCTCGGCCGGGTGGACAGCCTCACTCGTTGTCGCTCTGCTGAAGGTATGACAGCGAGGTGGGAACAGGGTGTGGATGTGACAGGCAGCCGGCAGGCCTGGCGTGTTGCAAACTTGAGGCCCTGCTGCTCCCCCAGATCCACCTTGTACCCGAATTAACAGCTCCGCTCAGGAGAGAGGATTTGATGGAATGGGTTCACTTGTAGCAACAAGGCTGTAACGTGGTTTTGCTCTGTGTTTTGCTGTGTGGCTCGTTTTCTCAAGTAGCGCAGTTCCTTCCCTTAATATATTTAGATTAACTGTTTGCGAGAAGGAGAGATTCTTAGTCTGTGGGATTATTATACCTTGATTGTCTGTGGAGGCAGTAAAATACATGAAGTAACCTGTCCATGGAAGTACATAATCTATGGTAATTTCCAAATGCAGGTATTAGGACACTTACCTGGGGTATTTTCTTTTACTTTCTCCGTGTCTATCTGCTATTTCAATGTATTGGTTCATCTACATTTGTGCTACTTCTCCTTGCAAATTGTAAGAGGACAAAATTAAGGATAGCTATACAAAAGGTGTATTTTTTCAAAAGATATAAAGAAAGAATAGTAAATGAAGCCTTATTCATTTCTATACTTTCAAACGTGAAGATGGAATCATAATTCCCTGCAAACACTATATCACTGGGATGACGGAAAATACGAACTGATAAGCCCCCTCAAATTAATTATTTCCTCAGAAAGCATTTCCCATGCTCCTTATATGTATTTTGTTCTTTTATACCAGTAAAATTAGTATTTTTCAGTGCTCAGTCTTTTTTCAGACTGTCTCCTTTCCCGTTGTTCTGTGGGTTGGAAGGTAAGGTTTGGGCACAGGGACCATCTTACCTTTCTTTCTCCCCTCTCTTCCTAAGCACACCGAAACACAACCAGGATCACATAAACTTGGGCTGCACGACTCTGATACTGGGTCATGTTGTTTGAACTAAGTTGGGAGCTCCGGGGATGTTTCAGGTTTCCCCAGATCTTTGAGTGACTTCCTCTCTCTGTGGTCCTTCCTTGGTTTTCTCCCTTTCTGCCTCCACAGACAGCATTTTCCTGTGTTTTATGGCACAAGATAATAGCCTGCTGCTTCATTCGGTCAATAAAAACACACTTGAAGGAAAGCACCTTTTTCCTGCCTCCTTCTTCCCCTTGCCCCCATTCAAGAACGAAATTGAGGCTCCAGGAATTGCATTTCTGTGCAGGTGTCATACCACAACCTCAGCACCTGACCTATAACAAGGAACAGATTGTACTGCAATTTTAGAATAGATGCACGTAATGGTTATGCCGTGGATTTTTTTTAAGCAGAATCTGGGAAGGAAAAAGTCGATGGTGTTATGCAAGCAAATATGGTGTATGTCATCTGCCAGTTTCCCAGGCATGGGAATGAAATGCATCCGTCAGTTCCAGACTCATATGGCTTTTGAAACACTGCTACGCCATTTATACCAGCCAGAAGAGTCCTTTGTAGAAATTCTCTTCCATTCTTGTGTGAATTTGATGATAACCCGTTTTTTCTTTTTAGATTTTATTTAGATTTACGTAAGGTGATTTGAAGGGGAAAAGAAGGCCAACTGCACTGTTATTTATGGTGATTAATAGGGCCATTTAGAAGTTGTTTGAAATTTAGATTGCACTGTTTATCATTTACAGTTGTGTGGGCTAAGGAATGATTCCATTATTCTAATCTATGAGCAGTATCTAGAGTCTTACATTTTTTGTTCAGTTGATATTTCATTACAGAATTTGAGATATAAATCAGAAGCAAGATATATGCGTGAAGTTTAAATAGAAATGAGACCTTTTAAAGTGACATACGGGTACAGATTAACTTCATTATAAGCAGCAAATGAAATAAATATAATTCACAAGTAATGTGCCATCTGTTATGGTTGGAACACCTTTTAGTGCAATTCTTCTTACTGTGGCTTTTTATTGTAGAAAAGGAACCCGCTGTGACAAGATTTCAGTAATCCTACCAGTTCCTTTTCAGTTCATTGGTTAAAAACTATTTTATCCATAATCGCTTCAACTATTTACTACAGCTGCAGCATTTTCAAAAAGTTCTTTTAAATCTAATATTGATTATGTGTGCTTTCTTTCCACTTAAATTGTAACAAAATACAAAAACTATTTAGGTGTGAGATTAAAGTGTAGAGATGGTGTTACGCTTAACTTTATCACTGAAATAGTTGTATTGGATTTTAAATTTTATGGCTGCTGAAATCTATAGGAGCAACTTTTTCTTTTTGATTTTTTGCTGCCTTTGACAAATGTTTATATTACACTTCTGCATTTTTTTCAAATGATATCTTTAAAATCAATAACTCTGAAATTCAAAATCTTTAGTAACACCTAATTTTTGGGAAGGCTATCGTTCATTTTGAGGGTTTCCTGATACAGAGTCATGGTGAAGTCATCCTTACAGTAATGTCTAGCTGTAGTTTTCCTCATCCATAGATCTTAAAAAAGGATAGTCATCCACCTGTCTGCAAGCAGCTAGCTTACATACTGAAATGAGGAGGCTAGACTCCTATTTTCTCTTTATAGACAGCAGAAAGAGAGAGGCTTTTCCAAGGCGTGACTGTGAGTGCTTTGAAGAGAGCAGGAGCCAAGCTTGAATTAGGTTCCTAAAGTTAGGTGGTGTGAACGACCCCAAAGTGCTTTACTGAAATGGAACAAATACCATTATCTTCCTTTTCAAGATGGGAAAAATAAAGCTCAGAGATGAAGTGATTTGCCTGAGACCATCAGGAAGCCAGGGATTGAATCTCTGTTTCCTAAGGGTCAGCCTGGGGCTCCAGCCAAAACGCACTCGTATCTCTGGCCAGTATACTTCAAGTACTTTCCAGTAAACAAATGATCAGGCCCTGCAGGTAGCAAGGTGAGCTATAGAAACATGGGAAAGCTTTATTCAAGCTATACAGAGCCATCCTGCAAAACCCTTGAACTATCTGGAAAATACCTCACTGTCCCTCATTCCAGCTATCATCCCCAAGGGATTACTTGTGGGAGGATCAGTGGACTGGAAAACTCCAGGATCATGTTCATAACACGTGCATACCTGTTCTGTCCTTTATCACCATGTAATCGAGTTGTTTTAAGTTCACTGCCTCCGCAGTTGCAAAGGCAGGAGAAGATGTGTCCATTAAATGATAAGAAACTTAAAAAACCCAGCATACCGCTGGGTCAGAGTTGGGGTAAAGTCTGCGTTTCCAGAATACATGGAGAAAGCTGGGACAGGAGCAAAGAGAGCAAATATGCTACATGGATTATCAAATTGGTTTGAAAAGGGAATAGGGTTTTTTCCTTCCTTCCTTTCATTCCTTTTTTAAATGCCATATATCAGAATTTTTCTAAAAACAATCCTGAGCTTGGGTGGATGGTTAAGAGCAGAGAAAGGGAAAAAAGAGTGTTTGAAAAGAAGGAAAAGAAGCCACGTGTGGCCATGAGCAGTTGGGCAGTCCTGTAGAGCAAACGGGAAACTTGAGTGATATGAAAGACTGGAGTCAGAGATCTGGGAGGCTGCGTAGTCAGACAAAAAAAGAAGAAAGTCAGCAGAAGAAATGCTACTAGAGAGGAGAATTTTGGAGAAAGGGGCACAGGCCACGCGTGTGGGAACGAACCCCAGCAAGGAGCAACCGCTGCAGTGGATAAAGAGCGACTGAGCGGTGGAGGGAGAAGACAAAAGACTCAGAGAACTGAGGGTAGGATGTGAATCAGTTCAACAGCTTAAATAACCTTTTTATTGCTGTAGGATATAAGGTGGTCTGACTTTGGTTTTCCTGGAAGAAGCGGAAAAGAGAGCACGCTGTGGATTGGTTCTGAAGGAGCAAACACCCCCTGCCATTTGGATTCCTATGGCTGCAACTTAGTGTTGCAAGTACAAGGAAGGTAACAAATGCATATACATACAACAAATACAGAAGAAAGTTATACTGTGCTATAAGTTAGTTTTGGACTCTTGAGTATTAATTCTAGGTCCTGATTATTTTAGTTTTCTGAGCTCTCAATGACTGAAGAGCATCTGAACTGTTCTATAGGAAATGGCAGAACTTCAGGGGGTGGGAGTTTGACTGGGGCACGGAGGTAACACTATTTTATTTTCTTCTGTTTGAGGAAGATCTTTCCTGATCTGTGTGTTATGTGGTCCAATAATAAACATTTTAATCTTCCAAGTAGTTATGAATCCAGGAATTTGGAATTAGGAGATAAAGAGTTAAAAATAAAAAGCCCAGAAACAAAATAGAAATAAACTACTTTAGACTTGTACGATATTCTCTGTGCAAAAGCTGCTAATAGCCTGCTAGAATTAATTTAAAAGGGGAACATCAGGATGGAAGCAGCCAGATGTGAGCAAAGTTGAAAGGGACACTTGAGGCTCCAAACTAATTTTGGAGCTTGTGGCTTTGTTGTTACATCTTTCTGCCTGTTTGCATGCTGTCTTTTTTATTTCCCATTCTTTTTTTTCTCCTTTCCTTGCATATTGGCCTCAGGGGTTTTTTGTTATCTATTATTGTTAAAGTAACAAAACAAGTTGCCCACATTTTTTAGGTTTGATAGTATATAGTGGAAGGAATAATTTGCCAGTGGGATTTTAATGTGATTAATTACTCTGACATTTTATAGAACAGTAAAATCATGGTGGTCTTGTGATTAAGATGCAGGATTGGGAGTCAGGCATGCTGGCTTCTATGCTGGGCGGTGCCACAGGTTGACTGGCTTTAAGACCTGAGGCAAATGAATTTGTCATCATCTTATCTGTAAGAAGGGTAACTGTTTAGCTCTCATGCAGGTTTTCATTCACGTTTATAAACAGCCTTGAGACCCTTGGGTGAACATGCAGCAGAGACACTCTGGAAGCCCCCATCAGCACTGCGCTTTGCTGCAACCAGTCCTGTAGACTTCAGATCACATCAGTAAGCATTATGCATTGAAGTCCAGACACTTAAGTGTATTTAGGAGCCAGAAGTCTCATTGAAAAACATGAGACTTACATGCCTAAATATCTTCTAAGGAGCCACCTAAATACTGGATATACTAAATACGTAATCTGGCAGACCTGCCTCTTCGATCTCTACCTTCAGGTGTTGAACTGAAGCCAGAGTTCCAGCATCATGTAGCAATTTTGCCTGCCTTCCCAGACACTTCCTCCCCCTCTGGTAGAACAAAATCTTTGTTCCTCTCAGGGAAAGAAGAAGCCTAAAGCCTTTGCATGGCCTGAAAAGACAAAGTTGTTTTCCTCTTCAGAGCAAAGCCTATAAATAGGTTGCAAACTTCCACAAGCTTGCGAATCCTGAGCAGAAAGATTCCCTTTTGAGACTCACAAACAAGACAGGCTTTGTAACAGAATATAAGCTTATGCTAAACTTAAATAGATTTGCCTTTGCAGGAAAACCAGGGACGACTCTTTAGCCCTCTGTTGCTATCTTGAATTTCCTCCTTGCATCCCTCGGGCTTTTTAATTTTTTGCTTCATGATATTGCTTTGTCATAAGCCTGCAGGATTAACCCATGAGCCTCCTAACCTAGTTATTCTCTGCCCTTTCAGAGGCTCTAGTTTGGAGGGCAAAACAAAGTTGCAATAGGGCTTGAGTTTCAGGAGAACTATTTTTTGTGCTTGCACCCAGCAGTAGCTTTGGTAATTACCAAGGAATGTCAGCGGCCGATGGCACTTCCATCTGTGCCGATCTCTGCAGTTCTGGCTATCCTGCTATTCCTGTCTCTTCTGTTTCTGTGCCATTTGGCTGCTTTTCTCCCATTTTCAGATCTGTGACTTAGAACTGACAACTAGAAGCCGTAAGCAAAAAGAAAGAAGCAAGTACCAAGGAAAGGGACAAAAAGAAAAGGTCTCGCTAAAGTCTGAAACAAAGAGGAGAGCTGCTCAAATTGTCCAACTGTGCTGCAAAGTACTGCCTTTACTTTTCCATTGCTTAGTGCATGGGTCACTGTTGTACTGATTGTCCGGCACGTCTTAAATGTAATAAATTCTCCCTTTGTGTATTCCTTTCTGGTTATTTCCATCACCTAAAGTACTGGCGTATAAAACTCCTATTTCTAAATTACATATGTACCTGCTAACATATTTCATTTATAGTACCCATAAAACTGGCACCACCAATTCTGGCATATTCTTTTTTTTTCCCTTTGATCTGGTCTGTGTAAATGAAATAGAAACATTAGCTCCTGAGGATGAGGTCCGTGTCTCAGCTCGGCCCCGCACTGCAGCGTGTTGACCCGCTTCTTTGCGTGCGTAGAGAGCAACCTGGAACACGAGTGCCCTCATGAGCAGAACGACCCTGTCCTGCTCCATCTGGGCGTTTAGTCACACCAGTGAGTTCTTAACCCCAGTGGCCCACGCAAGCCACGTTTTCATCATGTGGTACTGATGACACAAAAAAATACAGGTGTTTCAGGATGCTTATGTCTATGAATGTCTCTGGTTTTTATTTGTGCCATCTGTGGCATAGGAGCATCAAGGTGAGTTTTACTAAGAATGAGGGGTTTGCGACTAACAGCCAAGTAAGTACTGTAGGTGAAGATAGGAGACAGAGATCATGTCCATACCCCTTTACTGTTACCATTGTAAACACACACTGCCCTCCTTTTAAAACAAACATGGGTACAGCAGCTATTCATTCAGTGAATGAAAGTACATTGTCTCTAACAAAACTATTTCCACTGGTTTACAGAGCAATTTTTAATCCTCTGAGCATCTGTAAATGCTGGGGTTTGCTCTGTAAAAGGGAGAAAGGAGGAACCAGATGGAAGAGCTTTTTTTTTTAAATTTTATTTTATCTGCCTTTTAAAAATAATTTGTGAGAAGCTGTAAATCTTTTCAGTTAAAAAATTAAAAAGTGGAATATTTTAAAATGCTTTTAGGAGACAGCCTGTAAGCACTGCCTGTGTTCTCACTGCGTAGGAGATTCACACAGCGAGGCAGATTTATGTTTTATTGAAAACCTTGCTACTGCCTTTAGTTCTTTGCTGTAACTGACATGCACTCAATACATTTTTATCTTCTCTCTATTTTCAGGAAGAGATGGCACCTCTTCCCACCTGCTGACACCAGTTTCCTTTATCCCACTAGGATCCCTTATGAGGAATCCAGCATATTCAGCAAAGTTAACATTGCCAACCCTGATCTGAAACGCTTTCCTAAGTTTAGGAACACAACAGCCCATGTGGTTACACTCAGTCCAGGACAGGTACCATTCACATACGAGCTTTACATTACTTTAAAGATTCTAGTAAATTATTTAGCTGGCTAATTAAGGGCTAGGAAATCTTAACAAATTGACTGTGGAACTTCCCTCTCGCTACAGTCTGCGCTCAGGCTTGATACATTTCTCTCAGCATGGGAACTTTCTTTGCTCACAGTTATGTTACTCGCCTTTTTTGTACAAAAGCCACAAACATTTGGAGAGTTAGTTCAATCGGCTGCCCAATTCCATCACAGTTCTTGCAATCGCCTCCAATTTGTCTGATTTAAAACTTTCTTGAACAGTACTCCAAACTGTCTACTCTGAAACCAGTATGTTCCATAAAATGCGTTTGATTAATGAGTGCGTAGAGCCAGCAAAGGAACTCGTATTTTGGTAGTGAATAACCTTCACCAGGGAACATTGGCCCAACTTGTTGCTTTAATAGCAGAGTATTATAATGATGATACTTGCATTTAAAGCACACACCATCCAGAGGTTTCACGGTGCTTTACAAGGATGTGAGGATATTATTAACCCTGTTTTACTGAGAAAGTTCAGTTCTAAGTACCTGCCTTGTAGTCACACAGGCAGTCAGCAGCAGTATGGGCGTAGGGCTCAGGACTCTTAATTCCTAGTCTTCTGCCGTAAATAGCGTCCTTCTTTATTTAATCAACATGGTCTGTATTTGGAGTCTGAATTACCCTTTTTCATTTGTTCAGCAGTGCATGTCCTTGTAAAGCACTCCTGCGCATCTCAAACTGTCAGGCCTTTCCAAAGGAATTTTGCAATGTTCATTGTTCCGACTGCTTAAGATGGTGGAGTTGCCACTTGTAGTGCCTTTTCACCCTTCTCCTACCAGATGTTGTCTTTTGATCTGCCAGCTCAGTGACTTGTACGAGTACTCCCTTGCCCCTAGCTGGCAAACCCAGCTGCCTTCAACAATTGAAAGAACAGATTTTTGCTAATCCAGCTAATTTTGAGGAGGCAGGGTGAGGAGCGGTCCTGTGAACTGGTGAGATGACAGACTGGAGCAGGATAGTAGTTTCCAACAAGAATTTAAAGCACAAAGAACGAATTTTTATTTTATCAATAAAATTTTATTTTATTGATAAAAATGCCACATCCATTCAGCACTACATTATCCATGTTCCCCAACACTATTTCAATTTATAATCTCCTTTGGAATGATCAAGTATGGTAGTAAACCTTTAATATGATCTTAATTTTAATTAGGCTTAAAGCAATTACAAGTTAATCTTGCTAGGAATAAAGATCTTGGGCCAGCTCAGTAATACAAGTTGTCTCCATTGCCATGAAGGAGATACTGTTTGAATTTCTGGGGAGAAGGTAATGTAGAGGCAATGGTGGAGCAGTGAGGTATTGCCTTTATCCATTTTATCAGCGCCTTTTGGGTGGTCCTTTCCAGCACCTCATCCAGAAGCTTATGGGGCAGGTGGCTGGGGACTGCTGCCATTTGATGGAGAGGAAAGAATGACCTAGAAGAATTCCTTTGTTAATAAGGGAGAGGATCCCTGAATAATAACAATCTGGATACGTGCTTAGCAGTGGTTTTCATGTAGAATTAATACAATTACTGCAGAATTTGCAGCTAGCTTTATTTTGTGATAATACATAGCATCTCCACTCCTTCCCAGAGGAACATTTTGGATTAGATATTGTAACAATAAAGGGTTGAAAAATAAAGACAAAAGTGTTCTTTTCAGGAGAGCAAAGGCATGTAGGGTGAGTGCAGCTTTAAGTATCAAAAACTTCATGTGTCTAATGCCACCTTCTGGTCGTTTTTTGTTACAAGCCATTTTTCTACACCTATTTAAGGCTTTAAAGCAGAAGTCCTTCCTATAACATTGTACCAATGCACAATGCGTACTTCGATTGCATCCTTTGTGCCCTTTCACTGTATTGTTCAGAGGTGAATCTCTGTTATGAATTTAGATAGTTGGCTGAGACTTCAGGTTTTATAAGGTTTCATCCTGTACTTGACCAGTGGCTGTCGGCTGAATTTCCACAGAGGTCTTAGTACAGTTTCTGGTTATACATTAGTGATCTGTTCTCGATACAAATTATGATAACATTTAGATATCTAACTTATTTAAATAGGTAGCTGAGTAGTTTTAGGGTTTGCAGCTGCGCACAACTATATCCATAAAGTTACAAGCTCAAGTTGTATCACACAAATGTAGGGGCTTCTTATAAATATTTGGACCTGGTCACCTATGTGATGGTTGCAAGGCTGAGGGGCAAGTATGGAGCAGGATGTTGACTGCTGGTGGATTTGTGCTCTCTGAACTAGTGAGTTTTCACCCAAAGCATTAGTATTTTGTTTTATTTGTTCATAAATTCTGCCATATTTCTAGTAACACCTTGATTGTTTTCACAAATATACAAATACTGCTTAAAAGATCACAAATGGGGCAAAACATGTCTGTTCTAGTATCTTCCAGCCCACACTCTGGGACAAGTGTTAAGAGAGTTAGGGTAAGATCTGCTATCCTCAACTTAAACCCCGTCCAGGACAGATGTCCTGTCTGCCATCAGTGGGAAGAACCTGGCACCTCTACAAGGCGATTCATCCTCCCTGTCTTACACAGTTACAGTCTTGCAGGAACATTCATTCCATCTTGTCCTTCAGTACAGGCTATAAAAGAAGCCTACACACATAGGCTTAACTTTTTTGATGATTAAAAATAGGAGAGATGAATCCCACCTGAAAAGGCTACAAAAAGCTGAGACGCTATATAAATACAAAATCACTGATCATTCTTTCCTCTGCCCCACTTCTCACCAGCTTATTCCTTCCTTCCTGCTCGCTAATGTAATTGTTCTTAATCCTTTTTCCTCTTAATCCATATGCAAATAACTAGACAATGGTAAAAAGGCGAGAAAGCGCATCTCAGCTTGTCTGAAGGTAGACACGTGAGGCTCTACACATCTGACCTCCTAGTGGAGAGCAAGCACCTTGTACACTGGGCTCCCATGAGCAATGCCATTCCCCCTCACGCCACCCCAGAGAGGAGGGGTAGCGGACACCAGGACCCATGCTGCTAGAGGCAGGACTCAGCTGCCCTGCTGCCAGCTCTCCTGCTTCCTAGCCCTGTGTCCCAGGAGCAGCCTGGAGGCAGAGGAGCTGCAGTGCAGCTCTAGACACCAGAGATGCGAGGAAAGGCCTAACTGAGCTAGTCTCAGAGGCACGTCGAGTCCGAGAAGGATGCTCCCTTCCAGCCTTGAAAAACACTGTCACAGAGTGGGAAGAGTGATTTAAAAATGATCAACATTAAAAATTATTGCTTACTGTCTCTCACCGTGATCTGCTGCTCAGAAGCTCTCCTCCCCTGCTTTTCTTGCCTGCCTTCTGAAAGTCTAAAGAAACACGTCTCAAACTCAGTCTGCATCCACAACTACAGTTATCACTAAGTTCCTGCATAGAGCTGCAAAGTTTTGTCTTTCTGCTCTCCTGCTGCAGTATCTAACACACCATGGGATCCTGCTTGGCAGCCAGAGCTCACAGCAGCGCAGGCAGACCTCTGATTTCTAACCCAACCCTGAGCAAGCGGAAATCTTCATGAAGTCAGGCAGGCATTTCCCTATGTGCCACCTTGAAAAAAAAGGGGTGAGAACTTCAGATTGAGCTTAAAGTGGGGAGCAGCAGAACAGACAGTCTCAATAATCAAGAAAAGTAAAAAAAAAGGTAGTGTAGTAGGTCAGGAAATGCAGCAATTCAAATTTTTTGAAAGGCAATAAAACGTTCCAGTTCAAGTATATAAAATACTTTTTAAGAGGGTTTGCAGTGAAAAACTGCATTTGTCAGAAAAGAGTTTAAGTGGTTTTAGTAAAAGAGAATTCAGAGTTGTCCGCAACATTATGCATAGTAGGTAGTTGATAATTCTATTTTGGGGAAGGAAGAGGGGATTTCCATGTGGGAGGCTACAGAGCTAGCCCCAAGTCACCCCATAGGGAAGGCTCTGTTCAACATGGCAGACAGCCCAGCTCATCCTCTAGACACCAGAAGCATCATCTCCATCGCAGAAGAGACAGAGAATCTGGTGATGAAAACACCAGTCTGCCTGTAACACACGGAGAACCCCACGAGTGCACAAGAAGTCGAGCAAACCAAAGGTGAAAGCTGCCAGTTCCCAACTCTACTTTTCTGCCTCTTCCCTGAGCTTCCCTCAGTCCCTCGCCTGGGGCCCAACGGACACAGCATGGTAACAGCCCCATTCCCCTCCTGTTCACAGGGCTTCTCCCCAGGGCTGTGTCCGTATTTCTGCTGTCGGGGGCCCTGGGCGCTCCGTTTCGGTGGGTCGGAGGCAGGGTAAGAAGCACCTTCCTTAGCACCAGGGCAGCCAGGCACCGGCTGGGACGGGGGCATGGGCTGGGGTGGCAGCACTGCCCTGGAGTCCTCACATGGTCCTCCCACAGAGTTGGCTATGCATTTATTTATTTTATTTTATTTTTCATTGCCAGGGTTGCAGGCAGCTCTGGGATTTGCTTAGGTCCCCCCACAACCCCCCATTTTTTTCTTCCCATCACACTGGCGTTCTTTGGTGCTTCCTTTTCTTGCGCATTTGCCCAAATATCTTTTCCCAGAGAGCAGGAATTTCTTGGTGTAATATTTCACATCAGGGTATGCCCTCTTTTTGAGGCAATTCCACCTTTGCCCTACATTTGCGCTGTATCGAGTTATTCGTGTCCATTGAGAATTTAAACCTGTTTTGTTCTCTGTGCTGTACAAGTCTTCAGCATTGCTTCACTTGCTCTCCCAACTGTTCTCTTTGTTTCTTTCCTCCTGTAATAGACCAGAATTTCATTTTGTCGTTTCTGGAATTTCTGTCCTACTTTGAATTCATCTGCTATGTTTGCCTATCACTAGCCTAAATATTATAATTGTCTGATTGGTTGCTGTTTAGATCAGTATCTCCCCAGCCCACAAAGCTAGATGTATTCCGTAGAAAGCAGGCTAACACAAAATTAGCTTGGAATAATTCTGTCTTGCTTTTGCACTTTACATTTTCCCTGTAAAATGTTTGCTGCATTTTTTTTGTGTGTGTGTTATTTCACTGTGGTTGACTTTCACATTTCCTATTGAAATATAATTTCAAATGTAGCTAAGTCTGTGTCCCATATTCATAAACATACAGAAGTCTGCTTTATTTTATTGTGGAATTGATAGTTGGAGTGGGGGGTGGGTTGGGTTTTTGTGTTAGTTTTGTTGTGGGGTTTTTTTTTTGCTTCTAGTTTGCAAACCTATAAGAATACTAGTTTGTAAAGGTAGAAGAATTCTACTCTACTTCTCTCTTTGCTGGATTTTTTTTTTGGTCTTCTGTTAGTTCTGCTGCTCCCTTGCCAGCTGTATTTTTGGTTTTAATTACTTTTTATTCCATTTCTTCATCTTCGTTTTAGTCCTTTTGCTTTTTGATAGTTTCAATGTTCTTGCTGCCATAAATCCATATTTTAACAGGCATAAGCTTGCCCAAAAATAAAGAGGGAGAGCAGGTATCTTTATGGTACCTGGTTTGCCTCTGAGTCACAGCTCTCTAGCTCCTCTATAAATTGCATCAGCAAACAGTGCCAGCTGCAGAAATACACAACTTTGCAGTTATTATCCTTAACCTGCTGGCAAGTGAAATCTGATTAATCTCTCCAAAGACCAAGTTCCTCCACTTTGGTTTGAAAAGTCGGGACTTGCTTTTGTTCCCTTGCTACATACTCCCCCTGCACCATACCCCAATTCCCTAGTGTCTTCATCCACTTCTCCAGCATGTTGCAAGCTCACTCTTCCTACGCAAGTCTCACAGTAAGGACCCTGTTGTTGGAAACAGCTACTTACTCCAGAAGCTGTGCCGCCTTCTGCTGTACACCAAAATTTTCCAGGCTTCATCATTGTACCCTGTCATTTAGACGGCACCCAGATTCTTTAACAGAGTGCAACGTAAGCTCCCCTATGGAGCAGATGAGTGGGTTTTGTATGATTCTGCTGTCAGTGAAACATGGGCAAACACTTGCTAACAGATAAACCCATTGCAGCTAATGCAACTGCACTTTTCATTTAAAGTGTAGGTTTCTATGACAAAAGCACCACTCAAACTTGTTCTGTGTAGAAAACATGTTTTGGCTTCAGTCTGTGTAGGGTTTCGTACACTTTTAGATGTCAGGAATAACTAATTGGTGATACTTCTTAAATAATGGCCCTCCACAGACTGACTTCCTTCTCTGTTTTGTATGCTGTACTGGATTAAAGTACAATTTCCAAATGTTTTTGACCTTTAGAGAGCAAATGCTTTTTTTAGTCGACTTAAATTGAAAACTGTGGAGAACATTTTGTCCTGTGGCCCAAAAATGACTCTGCTCTGACTGTCCTGTAATTTCCAAGTGTCTGAATGTCCAGGTGTTTGCAGGACTAGGGCCTCAGTCATTGTTCCCTACATTAGCCGTGTTTTGATACAATGAAGCACAGGGCTATCTAGGTAGCAGAACATTCTTTTAAGTAATTTGTGTCTACCAAGAAAAAGAATTGTCTGCAATTCAGATACAGATCATTGCTTCACTTTCTCCATTCTGAAGTGTATGTTTTTATCCTTTCTGACCATTTTTATTCCCTGTCAAAAACCATCTTTTATGCTTTTCTTGATAGCTCCATGTTAATCTAATGTTCAGTAATCTGTAAAGCTTGTACTATATCATCAAAACAACGTTAAGGTCTTTGTACCATAAAAGCCATGGGTTAGAATCAATTTTATGTCACAGCTATCATCCTGATATAGTTGGAAAGCTCTGATCTAAACTAGATTGTCATGATTTCTGGGACACCTTCTTTTAAAAGCCTAGCTACTAAAAGTGACAAGTTTAATACTGGTGAGTATTTACCAGAATTAAAGCTACATATTGTTAATCACCTAGATGAGCATTGGAATACCTGCTTTTGGGGAAGCCAGCTGGCAGTCCTTCTAAAGGAACTGGGAATTCTGCTCAGTTGGAGAGTCTACAAAAGAATTCCTGCTTGGCTGAGACTTTCTTTAAAGCCCTCCTCTACTGCTACACCAGCTGCGCTCCCTTTGTACAGCCAGACCTTGCTTACCTAGAACAGTTCTAAGGTTACAATCCTCCTTCACATGAGAAGGAGTTTGGATGAGAGGTAGTTCTGGATCATGTCTACTTCTTATACGGGAATATTGATACAATGAGAGGAGAGAGTGGGCATTTAAGTCTTGAGGAAAGGCTCTTTAGAAGAAAGAAATAAAGATCACCACCCACCTCTATTCCTTGCCTCATTCTGCCTCTGCATCCCACATCACCTTAATTACAACACCTTATCTTTCTTCAAGCCTCTACTAGTACCCTAATGCGATCTCTCTGATTCCAGGTCCTGCTCGTTCCAAGGCACTGGTGGCACTATGTGGAATCCATTGACCCCATCACTGTCAGCATAAACTCTTGGATTGAACTGGTATTTTCCTCTTTATGTCATGGTGATGTAGCACTTCCATGTTTGCATATATTATAAAGAGTAGGAAAGCTGACACAAATAATCTTGTCCCAGATTTGATGACCTCATGAGACACTTTTAAGCAGTTTCAGTGGTGCTTACATTTACATAGCATCTTTTATCATCAGGATCCCAGAAAACTTTGCAGACTTACATGTTCTACTAGCATCATTTGTCACCCACCACTAAAATGCAGCCATGCTTTGCCAGTAGCACAACATTCAATTCAAGGTTTTTGCTCAAGAAACTGGGGGGAGAAAAAAGAAGCATCTCTAGCAAGAAAACAGTGAAAAGAATATGACCTGAGCAGAGAAATGATGCCACTCAGAACTCAAGCTGCATTTCCTACTTAGCTGCATTGAGAAGGAACTTTTGTAAGGATCAAGGCTGAAGCATTTTCTCCCTTGCCTGCCAGGTTCAGCCCTGTTGGGTGTGCTGTATTCAGAGGCTGGTGAGGGAAGAGCCCTTAAGGATACAGTTTTTCCTGAAGAACCTTCCAAAGTTGCAGATCTGAAGCATCAATTCAGCAGAAATCACATGCAAGTTTAGCTCAATCAGGCAAACAATTAAACACAAGCTAAATTTTTCATGTCCAGTTTCTTCGGGACTAGCTAGCTTTGTGCTGAATAGGGGATGACAAAACAGCAGCTTCACCTCAAGCACATTCTTACATGCAAAGCTAAATTAGAATTTAAATCAGATTAATGTGATGGGAAGGGGGTGGCAGAGGATTTTTGAATTTTCGTTTCTCTGTGATAGTTTTCATTTGCCTGGAGTTGGATTTTCTCAAGTACTTAATTAATTTTCTTTTCCCCAGGCTTTGATTTTTCTTGCTCATGTTAACCAGTATGTATGGGATGGTTCCAGGGATATCATCTCAATGCTCCAGAAGGTTTTCTGATTCAAATTACTTTATCATTAATCCTAGCTTAATATAAAAAAGACCCTTTGAAATGGCCTGTGAAAGTTGCCTCACTAAAATACTTATTGCTTGCCTTTTTTTTTTTTTAAAAAAAAAAAAAAACACAACACCTTTATTAGGCTGGAAATCTGCAGGGGAATGAACACATGTGTTCAACTGCTTTTCAAAGACTACACGATACATTTCTTATACCAACATCAAACCAAGCATTTGGAGAGTAGAGGAACTCACTTGGGTGTTTCCCTCATGGAGAAATTTTCCAGATGAGACTACGTATTTAGAAAGGACAAGAGGCCAACAGCCCATACAGAGTTCTTATATAGCCCTAAGTATAGTCAGGCTGTGTCCGGTGCCAGAGAAAGCACCAACAATGTTGTAGAGCATCCATTTAAGCCTGTCTTAAATTTGAGCAGCCTTTGAGGTAATTCAGAGGAACTGGCTGTGTGCCCCATGCTTGGAAAGACCCTGATGTCAACACACACACTTGTGCCCTAAGCTGTGCCTCACAAATTGTCCCCCTCCGGAGGAGCAGGTCAGGGCTGGATCAGTTGTGCCAGGCTGGTAACTCCCACGTTGCTGGGTGGTGTGTTAGTTACAGCATTTCTAGCTGTTCTTACATGCTGCAAGAAAAAAAAAAGTAGTGGAGCTAAACTCCGTGGCCTTTCTGGTCATAAAGGTCTTGCAGAAGTCACCAAGATCTTGTTTGGTGACAGCGAGAGTAGGTAGTTGTGTATGGCACCATGATCAGAAGAGTGTTTGCTGGATCTTGCTGAGGAACGACAGAGACACTCCCCCTCCCCAAATATCAAAAGCTGCCATAAACAAGTGTGGCTATTGCAACCCAGGTGAAAGTTCCTTACAGAAATTATGCCTACAGCTGATGATGGCAGCACTGTTCGGTGTTGGGCAATCCATCTATAAAAATAAATTCTGACATGGATGCTAAAAGACAATACTGAGAACATTTCCGCTACCAAATCAAGCAGTTCTTGCTTGCAGCTGTTACCAGCTGCTTTCATATTAACAGATGTGAATCATGCCAACATTTATAGTCCTAGTGAAACCATTAACTATATTGGCAAGATTTTAGAGTAGAAGTTTAATTTGTTTTCAGCTGGATGTGAGCTACTCCAAAGTATTCCTTGCTTCCTAACATACTCTCATGCAATCAGTACAACCCTGTTACTCAGCAGACCAGGATTAATACCAAGAGTGCAACACCTTAAATCATTTCCGCATGTAAATACCAAACTCTGTGTTTTGGGTGTTTGTTATACGAGGCCACTAATAAGCCAAGTATCCAAAGCCACAGAATGCTAAGAGCACTTCCCCCTGCTTCTATCCCAAATTCTGCTCAGGGTTCCAGGATGAATTACTGCCTTCAACACTCATACCAGCAAGGTGTGGTTTGCTTGGCGTGTTCCCCAAAGCCACAGTTACGCAGTTCGGGGCTGTGGGTTGACAAGGTTACATCTTTCTTCTAAAAGTTGTGTGTCTAAGCATCTCAATGAAAGCAAATTTACTTATCCATTCCTAGGCACTTGTCATTGAATTAACTATACCACCCATCTCGTTTGGAGCCTTACTGTTTCCTTCCACATACCCTTCCCTTCCACATACAAGAAATTCAGTTAAGTAGGAAAGAAAGCTTAAAAAGATCCTTTAAAGTTTTGTTCAGTTATCCTAAACTAGCTAGTACCCAGCTGCATGAGGGGATGATGCAGAAAGTGAAGGGCCAAAACAAAGAACCAGTTTTGCAGGAGTGCTTTCAGAGGAAACATGTTTTTCCTTCTGCTTATGTTTAAAACTGCAGTAGTATGTCAGCTACTGTTACACGATAAAATATTTCCTGAATTTCCTTAAGACTCACTTTTGTGCCTCTGTAGCCCCCAGATAGTTGCTGCCTTGCTGTAACATCCTGTGTATTTTAAATACTTAAATTAGACATAATATGTAGATATATAAAATTTGGTATGTACTTTCATGGTCCTTCTAGTCCTAAAGAGCTATATAAATGCATACATTAATTAAATGCTAACATTGCATTGTAATTTCAAGCACCAGATTCAATTAACAGAACACTAGCAAGGAAAAAAATTATATACATACACACAAATCTATTTTTTGCAAATCCTTATTCAGATGAGTAGTCACACCAAAGCCTGCGCTGTTACTCATGTCAGGGCTGTACACATATGTAGGAGCATCAGAAGTCTGAAGCCTTTCACTGACTTCGCATACATGAGTATGGCTTTCAAACTAAGGCCATCCATTTAGTTCTTCCCAAGAACTTGCCCGTTTCTGCAGAGACCAAGTGCCAACCTATCTCCAAACACCTTCTCTTCCCTTGAGGCAGGATGCAGATCATGAAGCCCGTGTAGAAGAAGCAATAACTCGAATGCTGGTATGTGCCATAAAATCAGCAGAAAATCCCAGTGATGGAGATCTCTGGCTAAATCCCACAGAGGTAAGCCCTCTCTTGCTCCCATTATAGCAGTGATAATAGAGAATTACTGACATTTTGCTTAGCTTCCCCTGAGTCTTTTTGCTGCCTGAGAAAGAGAATTTTAAATTCCTTCCCTTCATGTAGCAAAAGTAATTCATGGAAGATAATCATGCAACACTGAATTGAAACATATTTCCTTTTAACTGAGTGTATCTTGGGTGTTTTCTTAGGTTGAGGCAACATCCCATGAAATCAATCTTCAGTACCTGAACAAAGCGGTGTCTGCATATTTCGAACGTCAGAAGGCAAGTGTGCCAGAGCAGGCACGTCCCAGCAGCAGTGGTGCAGAGCAAAGGACAAGCGCCTCGTGCAAGAGGAAGAAAAGGGAAGTTGGCTTTGAACCAGAGGGCTGCAGATCACTAACCCATGAATTTGGCGTTTCAACATGTAAAGCAGAAAAGTTGCAGAAAGTACCTTTTGGGCCTCATCTTATTCAAGTTTTACCACAGTCTCAAGAAACAAGCTCGATGGGTGCGGTTGCAGTTGAAAGTGACGGTAGAGATCTTCTCCATGAAAATGAAGGAGGACATTTCGGAAAATTACACTGCACCAGGAAGCAGTTGGTAATGAGTAGTGATTGTGAAACACCTGCACATCAAATGGATTCAGACGGCAGTCCAAATGCCTCACAAACAGCCCTTTCTACTAATGATTTGTTAGACTGTTTGGTTAATCCGCATGTCATCAGTTTAGTGGCTCAGCTGCTGTTGGAGAGAACAAGAGTTTAGTGCCGGAGTGCTTTATCATTTCTGAAATAAAGAAATCAAATGGCAGCCTTGTTCTGCGTGTTTAAGCTCAGTAATAATTGAATGTTTCATTTCAAATAATTTTTAGGTACAGACAGACACAGTTAATAGTTAAGTAGCAGATTGAAGTTGAGCTGAAAGAAGAATAACTGGTTAATGATGGCTGGGAAAAGAAAGGTATGTTTAGTCAGAGAGCTGCTCAGTGTTACGAACAAAACAGAGCATACACAGTTATAATCCCACCTTGTTGTGTGGATGGGATCTTTAAAATGTTCTATAGCTTGGAGCATCAGCTGGGGACAGCTGTGCAGAAATAAGCAAGCTCTGCATTTCAGGTGGTAACAGCATGGGCTGCAATTCCTCCTGGATTAAGTTTACTAGACCTAAAATGCCAGAAGGGGATGTGTCATGTTCTTGCAGGGGTTTCTTGGGTTTTTTGGTTTGTTTGGGTTTTTTTTTCTCCTTCCCCCTTTTAAACTGGAGCAGCCTAACTGTACTGACTGACGGCTTCAGTCTGAGCACCCTCGCTGCCCCAGGTACCAGGCAAACCAGCTCTGGTCTCAAGGCATCCCTCACCACAACAGTGAATCCTGCAAGCAGCAGTCACCGGGAATGACTGGGGCTTAGCTGTATTGAAGAGATACTGCAGCACTTAATGCTTCGCAGCTGGGGTCAGAAATGGAAAGCAGACTTGAAGCTAGATGCATTTCGTCCATGTCTACGTTCAAGTAATAGACTCGATTCATCCCCACAGGCATGGGGATTGAAGTTTGCACCTTCCCGAGAGGAAGACTCATCCCAGCAGAAAGATTAGTGCTCTGGGCCTCAGGGTGGGCAGCTTAAGTCCTTAAGAGGCATACCAGAGACACTGAACCCTGCACTTGCTCACACCCCTCCACTGCCAAAGCTGGTCAGCGGCTGGAGGGCTTAAAAAGCACTTCTGTGCTGTTCTTCAACGTTGCACTTCCCAGGGCTGGGAAGATGCAGAGTAGCATCACTAGTGAAACAAGCGTGGCTTGACGATAGGCTCAGGAGGTGGTTATGTAGCAGAGGGGCACTAGGAGTGGGAGAAGGTAGACTGACTTACTGTGGACTGCAGCCCTTGACCACGTTTAAAGTAAAATGGTCAAGAAGTGACCAGTTGACCACTTTACAAATAGCAAGTTCAAATAAACCTAACTTCAACCAAAAGGTACTGCACTCACTAATGCATCTACTTCCTTCCACAAAACAGCATAAGTTTTGTCACAAAGCGCTAGGAAGGAGTGAGACAGAAGCCCTTAGCAAGAAAGTGGCCTTCAGCTGGTTCAGAAACAGTTGAAGCTGGGAGACAAAAAGCCATCGGGAAGTTACCGTTATGATTTATTTAAAGCCAGATGAGCACAGTTCCCTATTTCCAAAGAACAAAACAAAGCAGTTATGACTTTCTAGCCTCTGTCATACTCTTTACCATAACAATCAAAATTTAATGACCTTTTGGTTGTAAGTGGTTGCTGTACAAGACTGTCCTTTCTTCAAAGTATAGTAGTCCTTGGATTTGTTTTTGAAGGCTGGGTGGTCCTTTGATTAAAAGGTTATGGAACTTGAAAATACAGGGAAGGAGGTGGGTTAACACTGAAGCTGTGCATGAAGGCTTGAAAAAAAAAAAAACTGGGATGCTCTCACCTCTGCTTTCTGTCTGCGGTGGCAACAGAGAATGGTGTTTGCCCTAGCCATAGCTTCAGAGGGGTTCTTCTGGGACGACAACTGTGAAGCCTTTGCTTTCAAAACTTACCTTTGCTCATGTCTACCAGCACCTACAAACCAGTTTCTATCATTAACCTGTTTCCATATTCATAACCCTGTACCACCAGCCCTCTATTTCCTGATATTTCCTTTTCCTGATGCCTCTTCCCTGCTAAATACATGAAGCTAGTGCTGTTTTCACAAATATCGCCTTCCAGCAATTTATAATTGAAAAATCATGATGGCAAAGGTGCTTTCCTTCTGCTTTTACACAGATTGTGGGTTGGCAGGGCCCTGATGGACGATGGTAAGCGCTCTAGCTGTGCGCCAGCAGGTCAGAAATCCAGGAAACCTTGCCATTTAACACCCCCCCCCAAAAAAAAAAGCCCACCTAACACACTTGGAAAAGGATTAAATTGAAAAGGCTCAAAGGTTCACATTTAACAAGCACAGAAACCTTATCCTGATGGGCCCTTCCGGGTGCGGTTACTTCAGCTATTGGATGGGGCAGGATTTAGCTCTCATTCCTCTGGCTGGCTGGGAAGGAAAGATGAAACAAAGTGGTACACGTAGTTTGCTGGAGACCTTGGCTTTGAAAGTGACTGCGAGTTAGCAGTAGGGGCCATATCAGCTCTGTCTTTGACCCAGAAGTGTGCAATTTCAAACGTCCTGCTCCACCCTCGCAGTTGGGCTCAGACCCAATGACAGCTATATGTATCATTTTCAGCAGCAACCTGCAGACAAGATGCGATTCTCAGCGACATCTGAGAAAATCCACTTTTCTTGTTTTATGTTAAAACACCAAACTGCCTCAATGGGGTTGCACCGCCGTGACAAGACCAGAATTTAATAAACAGTCCCGTTGATACAGTTCCTGTTTGTGTGTTGGCACTGCTGTGCCAAAAGGATTAAAAATTAGTTAGGAAACATCTTAGTCGCATCTGCTGCCTTTAGTGATTCACCAGGCTCCGAGGGAGCAGATGTGTAGAACGTGGCAGCCCCGTTTCCATACGCGGGGGCATCTCAGCAGAGCTGTGCTTCAGTGACAGCCGCTGCCGTCCTGCTGCTGCGCTTGTCTCCTTCCCAGGCTGACCAGAGGGGCTGGGACCGGTCGGGGGTCACTGCTGCCGGGAGCAGTTGCAATGGTGAGGAGGGGTTGCAAATGCTTCATTTTAATTCACTGAGCAAAAATAGTCTGGCAATAAAAAAAGCTTTTGTATCTAGAACAGATATAAGCAGGGGAGGAAAAGCACAGGCAGTAAAGTGGAGGAGGAGGACGGCAACACCGCCTCCCAGTCCCCACAACATGAACTTCCTTAGCTTAAGCTTTCCTCCCAACGCACAGATCATTTTAACACAGCCCCCACGATATTTATGCTGAACATTTTCTCCCTTTGTATTCAGAATGACTGTCCTTGAAAAGGCTGGTTGAACGTTTCGAAGGTCTTTACAGGATTTCCCCGCCGAGGGCAGAGGCTCTGGTGCCGGAGAACCCATCTTGGACTCAGCGTAGGAGCAGCCGTTCTCACAAGGCTGAACCGTGTGTGTTCAGAGGCACGTTGTCACCTCTCTAAACAAACACCCTCTGTCTGGGGAGAGTCACAGTTTATGCCTGTCCAGGTGCAGCCCATGATTTAAAGGCCAGGCTGTGGCCAGAAGCCATTAGCAAAGGGGACGGGGAGGAGAGCGAGCGAGCGAGCCTGTTTAGGATGCCAGGCAAAAGCACCAGAAGGGCTTTGTGTCTTGGAGGTGCAATATAAAATGTCAGTCATGCACTCGGTACACAGGGGTAGAGAGAGAAATGACCACAAGTTCAGAAAGTCACGTATGGCAAATGGCTCACGCACCAATAAGAGAAATTTATAGCTCTGACCCGATCCGCAGGATACCGAGCGCTGTGATTTCTGACGCCATTTCTAAATTCATGGCCACTGGGTGGAGAAGCTCGGACAAGTTTCTACATATTCATAGCGTTAAAAATAAATGATTTCTGACCTCTCTGGTGACAGCCTGGCTCGACGAAGAGCAGGAACCCAGCGCCTAGCCCTCCACAACCACTAAGAGAAAACTTTCATTCCCCTCCAAAAGAGTATTCTCCTGCTCATTGTCAGCAGTGGGCATGGCAACAGCCGAGATGGTGGCCTGGAGCCGTCACCAGGGTGGTCACAGTGGTGAGGTGCTTGTCATCTCTGCTTTAGCTGAGTGACGATAAGTGGTTGTCACTGCACGGCTCGGTGATGAGGTTAAAGCCGTGCTCCAGCCCAGGGGCCAGTCCAAGCAGCAGGCTGGCCGGTGTGTTCATCTCCCCACGCACGTCCCATCCATCCCCATTGCCTGATGGAAACCCTGGTCTTCCCTGCCCCAAAAGTGGGTTTACAAAGTGGTTCACAGACCAATCTGGTTTGTCTCCTCTAGGCTGTTTGATGTTGCTACTCTCTGTCCCTGAGCACAGCCCTCACCTGAAGGGATTCGCACTTCGCTTGTCGGCAAAGAAAAACAACCACACCCAAATCAAAAAGTCCCACCTCTCAAGAGAGCAGGAAGGGAAAACCCCAAATAGTCACGTCTTCCAGAGTTCTAGTCTTTCACTGAAAACCTCCCCACTACATTTCAGCGGGTACCATTTTATTTCACAGCACTATTTCCCCCCACGTTCATATCTCTCAGGACTTCTGCTCTGGCCCTGGTTGCTTGATGCCACAGAGCAACTCAATTGTAGAGCTGTGACATATGTTACGATATAGCATTAACCATAAATCAAAGTTTTTACTAACAAACATGGCATATTGAAGAGGCAGAGAGAATCCTTCCGCAGTGCTAACAGCCTTTTAAAATAAAGGCAGTCCTACAAATCAGTACTTTTGCCAATTAGCAAGCTCCTTGCTGTGTTTCTTGGCTACAGATGTGAACTGTTTGGGTGTATGGCATGGGCAGGCTTCCTCCTTGGGGGAGTCTCCTGACATTTCTGGTGTTACTACACCAGTGGCTGATGGGGAAAGACCATTGCAAATGGGTGGCTTGCTTTTACCACCCAGTTCACCTGAGTAGGTGAGGAAAAGGAGCCTAGCTCTCCTGCACCGTGCTTTTCTGTCCTCCGGGCGAAGGGGTCTGATCCCGTGGCGAGATGGGGACAGATGTTGCCACATCAGCTGAAGGGGCAGTGGGACGATGGCACCTCTGCCTGAAGAGCCACACATTTCAGAGCTGTGTTTTTGGAGACATCCCAAGTGAATGCTCTGCTAGACATTTATTTCTCCGTCTAATTGGTGGGGTTTGTCTGTCTTAATGAAGTGACTGGGAGCTAGAAGCTCTGGTCACCTTGGGACAGTCAGCTTGGCGGGACCGCAGCATCCAGGGCTCTGGGGAGGACCGCAGGGCAGCGGGCGCCGGGGGTGGCAGGTGCTGTGGGTCAGGGATGGGGGGAGGAATTTTGTGAAAGTCTCCCAGAGGCTCTGGGAATACAGGCAGAAACCGAGGAGCTCTCTGACCTGCCAGGGCCCCTGTGCTGAGGGACCTGGGAGCCCTGCAGCAGGTAAAAGTGTCCCACAAGCCAGAAGCATTGCTTTGCAGCCAAATCTCACACGCATTACAGCTGTCCTGATCCTTGTGTTATTGCTTACCTATTTACAGGGGCAGTGTGATAGAAAAGACATAGCTAGCTCCCTGCTCAGCACGTGTTACAGTTTCTCAGTAAAATCTAGCTCTAGGTTTTGAAGGCACAAACTTTGCTCCTTCCAAAGCTCTGGTGAGATTGTCCCAGCAACAAGTTCTGATTCCGTGTGGTGATCCATGAAAACCACTTCATGAAGATCTGAAGCTGACACTTCAAGCACCGAAGAACTTTTAAACCCCATTTCCCAGCAAAAGAGGCGGGCCTGCATCTTCCCAGGTCAGGAAGGTCACTCACAAAAAGGGTTTTCATCTCCCTGGGGACTATTTGACTTGCGTGGAGCCACTCTCTGTCCTGTCACCGCCATGGGGAGGGCACCTCTGAGCTTCCATCGCAGCCAGAGGGTTAAATTTGTTCCTAAATTCCTCTCTCACCCCTGCCATGCCCCCTCCTCCTGCTCCCCGCAGCCCGGGCGATGCCCATTCAAAGGACCAGGCAGTAAAACTCACCCTTCCCATTTAACCAGCACCAGCCTTGTCCCGCCCTGGCAGGGCACATGAATCCACTCCAATTAGCAGCAGCCCTAACAAAGCTGGCTGAAAAACCACCATTAAAATGAAAAGCGGTGTTGTGTAAATAGAAGGCAGAGCAAGCGGGGCCATAACACGACTTATTGCCAGCCCCAGACGAACAGCCTCATAAGTTACAAGGAGCTCGATACCTTGCCTGAGTTTTAGCCTATTTTTCCCCAGGGAGGTAATGCATTACCTCCGCCCGGCGCTCTGCATTCGCTCAGGGTTTTATCCGAAGAGATTAGGATCTCTGCCATGGTTAAAAACAGAGATTTCTGCTTCGTAGCGATAGTTCATTGAAATACGGTTTAATTCCTTGTTTGCTGCTACCTTGGCTGAAAGCTAAAGAATTGCGAAGATTGACGCCAAGCACGGCACATACATCACCGCTTTCGCCACGACTGTCTTCTGCTGGTACCCCAACAGCCCCGTCTTCCACCCAGTGGTGGTCCCCAGGGGACAGCCCAGCCTGGGTGAGCCTCCTCTTCTTCCAGCCAGGGACATGATGGGATCAAAGGTCTCTGAATCACCAACGTACTTGACTAAGCACGTGAATAGACCTGATTGCCACCAAGTTACATCCATGAGGAGGAGCCTTTTGGGCAGATCAAGGCCAGAGAGCAACAAGGCCAACTCCAGGATACAATACATGCCATCAGAAGCATTCCCAGCCCCATAGCTGCTTTTCTGTGTCTGCCAGCCTCATTATTACCATTTTTAACTTCAAAATAGTATTTAAAATTCTATTAGAAGAAGTGCTAGAGCATGGACTGGTAGAAAACAAGCCTGCCCCGGCTGGGGCAAAAGAGAAAGGAAGAGATGGTCAAGCAGGTCTTTGCCATCTCTTCCTCTTCGGAGAGTTAATTAGCAAGGCAATGGTATTTGTGCATTTACTGCATGCACGGATTACAATAAATTCTGTCCTGCATGTTAAAGTCAAAAACATCTCGCATCCGCCAAAAAGCAATCAGGACCAATTAATGAAGATGTAATTTCCCCAGATGCTGCTATTAACATAATTCACAGTGTTCCTAGCAACATGAATATAATTAACCCAGTTAACCACGGCTCTCATCACCGCTGCACCGAGCTGCCTGTGCCCACAGAAGAGCCTCGCTGAGCCCTGTGCCCGGGTGGCACGTCCACAGGACCGCGGGTCGGAGCTGTTCCCCCTTCCCTGGGTGCGGGTTGGGGAGTTACAGACATGGCTCACAGCCCAGCGGCAGCGAAGGCTCTTCTTAGAAGCAGAGCACCACACCAGCCCTTACCCCACACACTTCATATGACTCAAATGCATCTCTCCAACGGGATGGGTGGCACTGCAGCAGACCCACCCCGGTCCTGGAAAAGGTGCACGCTGGAGTTGGTCAAACACATGGCAAAAATTAAGAAAGTCCCTTAACCCAGGGTGCCCTCCAGCTCTTTCTTCCAGATTCGTGCCCTCCATAACGATGTGGTAAGCACACAGCTTTGCCTTCACCACCACCCAAAGCACAACAACTTACTGTTGGAGAGCAGCAGGACAAGCTGGGAGCCAAGGGTGACCCTCACCGATGGGGTGCAGTCCTACAGGGGCTGGTGCCTGGGTCCATTGACACCTCCATGCACGGCAAGCCATGAACCAGCTCCAGGGTCCCACCAGAGTCCAGCAGCTGGCAGCAAAAGGAGACAGGGCTAGAGAGATATGACAGTATGGGTCCAAAGTCCCTTCTGAAGACAGGGCTCACACCAGGACTGCTGGCCCGGGGCTGGGCTGAAATGGGGCTCCAGAGCCTGTGGGCTGGTGTGGGTCCCAGGTGAGGCTGGGCAGGGCCATTAGGGCTTTCAGATGGTTCTCCTCCAGTGATAACGGAGGGTGAGCAACCATCAAACGCTTTACGTGCTGGGCCTGTGGGCTGGGGACAGGTGATGCTCCCGGTGCTGATGGGGAAGGGCAGCGGTGGTGGGATTTCCTTCCTGGTCTGTCCTAGCTCAGCCCTGCTCCTGCTTCTCAGGCAGCAACCTGGGGTGAGGAAGAGGAGAAGATGAAGGTTCAGGTATTCAGACCAAAATTCAGGGTTTTCCCAGTGCCTTGCTCCTTGCTGACCCAAGGCAAAAGTCTCATCCCGTGCGTGTCTCTGTCTCTCTCTCACCTGCCCACTCTCCGAACCCAGGAGCAGGAGCTGGAGCTGCCCTTGGGAAGGGGAACATTGAGCCTCTTGCAGCCCCACCCCAGGCCACGTTCTAGTGGCAAAGCAGGATCGCTGCCCACTTCTAGGGCTGAGGGGTGGGTGCAGGCGAGATGCTTTAGCCAGTCCTAATAGCTTGCACAAAATTATTTCAATTTTCCCCGGTTTGAAAGGACGACCGACATTTTCCAGCAATCAAAATTGGCCAGAAGCAGCAGTATTCACCTACACCCAAGTGTGCCCTAAAAGGATTTCTGGGTTGGGTTTTTGGGCTGGGTTTTATTTCATCCCCCCCTATTTTCAAAGAAATTTTACATTGAAAAACCAAGGGCAGCATTTCTAAAAAAGCTCAAAAAAGTTGGAAAGGCTTTCCTCTCCTGAGGGAAGAGCCCCTGATTTCTCTCCTAGCCTTTTTTCTGGTGAGAGAGGAAACAAGAAAGGGGACATTAAAAATTAATGAATGCTGGGGTTTTTTTCCACAAGTGTGGAAAGTTTTCAAATTAATTTAAACTATTCAGTTCTTTCTTTTGATAGCTTTGGTCAATAGGGAGTTGATTTCCCAGCCAGCTCCAGGAGCACCTTGAAGCTCCTAGAATTTGGAGAAACATTGACCAAACCCCATTTCCTAGCTTGAGACCACCAGTGCTTTAAATAATTCATCCGGTTTCTTGCAGAATGATTTAAATCACCTGAAAATACTAGGCTTAAAAATGTGGGTAATCTGCCGGGTCAGAAAAAGCAGTACATTTTAATGAAAGTACAGACCTCTCTAAACCAGTGAGTAGTTTAACAATTACCTGATATAATAACATGTAAAAAGATGCTATGGACAAAGGTGAGATCATTCATGTTAATTAAAATGTCTGAGCTGCAACGCTCCTGCCTTAATAGTGGATTAAGCTGCGGCGTTGTAAAGCGATGATAGAACGGTCATTGCTTTTGTGTAATTAAGGAAGAAATAGAGAATTAGCAAGTGCCTTCGCGGAGGGCCAGGGAAACGCTGCCAGCTCCTCACGGTCACTGAGGAGGTGGTTTCAGGGGGGTTTTCTGGGCACTCGTGGGAAAGCAAAGTGCCAGGGAGTGGGTGTCGGGGCAAGAGGCTGCCACCGGCGCGGGCGGCTGCTCCCCGGGGATTGCCTGAATCCTGTACTGAGATCGGTCGGGATGCCCGCTGATCCCGAAAGCGTCCCCCATTTGCTTTTCCCCGCGGCCACAGCCCTCCTGCCTTTCGCCTCTTCTCTGAGAGATGCGGCCACCAAACTGGACTGGCTGCGAGCACCAGGGACAACTGGGCGACACATTTCAAGGCATTTTCTGTGCAATGTGCTGCCTTTTCCCATCCTTTCCCCACGGATGGTGGGCGCTCCCCTAGATTCCAGCAAGCCTCGGCCGTGCAGGCTGCCCGGGCTGCGCCGTCGCCCCGGGGAGGTATGAAATATTCATCGGGAAAAGCGAGCGAGAAAGCGAGCGATTAACTCTGTGGCCGGGCGATTACGGCACGGGTGAGGGGGAGCTCAATTATTAATACTCAGCGGAGCGGCTTCAAT
>NW_009213592.1:47095-51459 GCF_000690835.1 Fulmarus glacialis
CAGGAAGAGCAAACCCTCCCAGCACCCTGCTGCTGGCGGCTGGAAACCCGCCGGGGGAAAGAGATACCCCCTCTCACTGCTTCCCCATCCTCATCCCGTCAGCATTTGTCCCCCCACTGCAAGGGATGCAATTTGGTCCCCAAACCCCAGAGTGGGGCTGGGGCTGCGTGCCCAAAAGGAGGGACTCGGAGGGAGGGAGCCCCTGTGCTGGTCCCGCGTGGTCCCCTCCATCCCTCGTCTGCAAGATGGAGATAATAACCCTGGTGTGGGGTGGGGGATTAAAATGTCTGCGGCATTGTGGAAAAGCCATCAAGGAAATCCGGTCCCCCCTGGAGAGCAGAGATAACGCCTCCCTCCTGGCGGGGCTGCAGCCAGGTGCGATGCCCAAAATCCCCCCGCCTGCCCGGGGGTCTCGGAGACGCGAGCATCACCCTGTGTCCTTCCAGATGTTGGGCTCCCCCTGCTCCCACCACAGAGCACCCAAAAACATGCCGGGGTGGCGGTGCGGGTTGGGGCTGCAGGAGGCTCGTCTCCAGCGCCTGGGAGCACCAGCCCCACCGATGCACAGCACGTGCCAGGGTGGCTTTTTGAACAAAGCTCTGCCAGGGTCAGCTCCTCCGCTCCTCTGCGGATGCGGGGGGGAGGATCGGTGCCGGTGGGACCCCCAGCTCCCAGAGGGTGCCTGCAGGAGCAGTCCTGTGCCACCGAAACCCCGCAGCGAAACATCCGCCATCAGACAGCGCAAACTCGATGGGGAAATCACTCAAGCGCAACAAACATGGTGTGCCGGGAGGCCATTTCCAGCCCCACTCCTGGGAGCGCTGCGGCACCCGCATACTAATCCAGCCAGATGTTGTTAAAGCCTTGATCAAATTAAACATAGAGAGCTTTTAAGTTCTCCCTTTGGATTTATCCAGAATAAATTCTTCTGAGAGAATCAGCTAATTGATGGGTTACTTTTAAAAAATTTTGGCAGCCTGCTGGGTTGGAGCATCAGCAAGAGGGAGCTGCTACCCCTGCGCCTGGCCAGATTCAGCCGGTGGGATGCTTACGGGGTCCGTGTGTTTCCCTAGTGCCTTATGGACTTGCCTGAAATATCAGGAAGACGTGGAGAGCCCCAGAAATAATTTTTAAAAATTCTGTACTGGAGGCTTTTCCCTCCTTCCCGCTTTCAGATTCATTTTTTTAATTTTCTCCCTTGAAATAAAGACTAATGTTGCCGAATCCAAAAGCACAGCTCTTTTGTCTCGCCTCGCAAGGAAAGAAAATAGCCTTGCTCCCCTTTTAATGCTAATGCATGAAAAATCTTCCGGCGAAATCTCCATTTATCAAGCCAGACTGAAGGGCACACAACGGAGGAGCTTATTGCTCTGCTGCCTTTTACCTTGTACCTCTGTTTGTATTATCAAATGGTGTGATTAAGAAGATTGCTTTTTCTTTTAAGTGTCACAGGACAGAAAATTTACAGCAAAGGGAAGCAGGAAAGGACATGGGTGCAGCTTTACATCGAAATTGGAGCATTTCCTAACAATTAAGAGGGAGACATGAAGTTTGAGGCACAAGGTGATTTTCAGCATAGGTGTGCCGCGTGCCTCGTGTCACCGAGGGGCGGTGGGAAGCTGCTGGGGGTGGAGGGCTCAGGCCGGGTCTGCGGTGATGCCGACAGGTCAGCCACCCCCTCCCCGCTGTCCCAACCGCAGGGAGCCGCTCCGCCGCCTTTATCAACCAATAATGGAATAATATTGATGATTTTCACTGACCTCAACACAATCTTTTAAACAATTATTTATAGAATTAATAGAGAAGTCAAATAACCCAAATGAATGATAACATTTTAAAGTGATTATTTGCTACAAATGAACACAAATGGTTTCAATGTATAATGCATTAACTCCAGCAGCGGGGAAATTCATCCTAATTAGAGGTGCGCTCGGCTCTGGGACCTGCCTGAAACCCCTTATCAGCTGTAAATCCGTATTTTCTTCCCTCCCATGTAAACTCCTCATGGCTTTTACTTTCGAGTAACACATTTCCACAGTGAGCTTTTCCTTTTTGTCCCTTAACTGCTCCCCTTTGTCCCATTTAATCCCGCAGGAGGTACGGTAGTGGAAGGACACAGCCCAGCCATAAGGCTCATCTGCTCTGAAGTAATTTTTTCTTGCATGGAAAATTTGTAGCGGACAACGAAAGCATTTTAATGTCGGCCTCCCTCTGCCAGCAGCCAAATTCACCAAGAAAAGGGGGGATGAGCCCAGGTATCCACAACGATCCCGACGGCACTGGGCGGGAGCTGCTCCCCAGCCCTCCCAGCCAAACCCCATCACTTGGCCAGACAGGCACCATGCCTCAAACCGATCGTCGGGGCAGATGTTTTGTGGGCATAACGCTGTTTCTTCCACTTAATTCAATCACTGTATAATTAGATTACCTTCTCTGGCACCTATTTGTTTGCACCAAAGGTGCACGCTTTCCATCTTTTATTTTTATCCTTCCAGGCAGCTGACATTGGACGATGCAATCAGTGGTGACAGAAAGTTTCTGTTTCGATTAATGAGAGAGCAAAGTTCTGGGGGAAGCAGAGGCAGAAAAGCAGGGATGGAGGAGGACTTGTGATAATTCAGGATGATTAGGGCTAATTCCCCTGTTTTACTGCCAGTTGCAGTTTCTGAGGCCGAACTGTCGGTCCGCAAAGGTCTGGAGATGTCCCTCAGGTGCTGGCAGTGATGGTGGGGTGGGCCACCTGGTGCAGGCTGCCCAGTTGCCCAGGGGACTCACTGTTGTCCCACCATGGCTCATGGAGCCCTGCCAGCACGCATGGGGCAGGGCAAGCAAAGGGACAGGGACATTGTCCTGACAGATCCAGCCACAGCAGTGGGATGCGAGAGACGGAGGAAGAAGCTTGGTTTGCTGTAGAAGTGCCATATGGAGGCAGTTACCCGCAGTGATCCTTGGTGCACTGCCATGGCACCACGTGGGCAGACAAACAGCAAACCCAGCCACGTTTTTTGCCAGCGTGTTTCCCCGTGGGGAAAACAAGAAAAGTGCCTGTCTGCCCGCAGCATCCTTCCTTCTCCTCCCCCTCCGACGCGGCTGGCTCGCTCCCCGAAGCGCAGCGGTTTATGTCCCTCATTAAACACAGCGCTGGCTACGCTCATCATCCGCGCAGCACCTCATCCTTTCATGGATGTGTTGGCTCTTAATTCCAATGACACCTCATGGCAAATGAGTCCAGTTAAATATTTCCTTTAGTTGTGTCAACGCTGTCACGGTATAACCGTCTGGCTTTCCCTCTCGTGTCTCTCTGACAGCCGCGGATGGATGTGGCCACATTTGTGCTCTTCTAATCCTCCTCTCCCACCCTCTCTGTTGGCCTCATCTCCGTCACCCTGCTTTACTCGGTATCTCATTGAAGACTGAGGCAGTGAAATCTCATCTTGACAGACCTCAGTAGGAGCAGGATTGCACCCAGACAGCTTATATTTGTATTAAGCAACAAGGCACATCTACTCCTCCGGTTTACGCGGGTCACCATCATCCTGGAGCTACACGAACCGGGAGCACCTGGGCTGCCGGGCTGCCCCAAATGCCCGTTTTGCTAGTGGATGTGTGTGACATCCCCACACTCACATTATTTTTCAAGACATCTGATTTGCTTTTGGAAACTCCCAATCCTCAGGAAAGCAAAATGAGAAGAGACTTGGCTCCTTCCCCCAAAAAAGCACAGTTGATATATAAAAAGTTCCCTGAGTGCTGTGAGTTTGCCTTGCCTTTGTGCAGCTTAAATATTGCACGAGGCTCATGGAAATGGGGAGAAAGGCTTTTATTATTACTAGGTTTGCCTGTTTCTCGTTAGGTTTTGCCATCTCCATGGCCTCTCTGGCCAGGTGGGATCCTGCCAGCTAGGGATAACGTCCCAGGAACCCTCCGGGCTGGCTGGGAGCCCCTGGGGCACCTTCTCCCGCTCATCCCTCTCCGGCTGCTGGGGGCCGGGAAGGGGCTGCGTGGGGGGAGCCAGCCCGGCCCGCCGGCCGCTCTCCATCGCCTGCACCGGCCATGGCAGCCCCGGGAAATAAAGCCACCGCATCAAAGCACGCCGTGCGGCGGAAAACCTGATGAGCTCCTTTGAATCGGCATGGAAAGCATCACTTGGGATATGGGATATTCATGTGCAGCAAAACCTTTCACCGGGAGAAAGCCGGCCTCCATCGCGGCCCCGTCAGGAGTGATTTCAAAGGGTTTCCACTGGCCACTTGCCCCACTGCTGCTTCCCCAGCACCATCGCGCAGGCAGGGCTCGGGGGGCACGAAGGGGATTTATAAGGGCATTTATGGCCGTTCGCGGTAGGCCGGCCTGTGGGAGGGGGG
>NW_009213592.1:51483-52671 GCF_000690835.1 Fulmarus glacialis
TGCTGATGGGAACAACACGGGAACATGCAGAGTTCCCACTCCCAGGCGTTTGTGTGCATTTGGGTACCTGCAGCGAAACGTCCGCACTACTGGAAGTGGTGGTGATAAGGAAGGAGCCCTTTCCAACAGAAATGTATTCTTATTTCTTTCTGGGAGCTGCAATTTTACCCTTTGCCTCACGCCCCATGGCAGCCGTAGGAGCAAACCTGCCAAAGCTGTCCTTGTGGAGAACAGAAGTTTGGAAATAATGGGAAGCTTTTATCCAGAGCAAAACCTTTGTCATAAAACTTCAGAAAATGAATTTCTTTTTCAATGGGTCTCCTGGGGCCTAAAAAATAAATATCTGAGGATTCGTGTAGTAGTAAAAGTCGATAAAAATCTTTGAAGCAAATGGGCTGTTGAGGAATTATGCATGGAAATGAATGGATGGATTCTTCTGCAAATCTCTTCACAGAGGTGCTCTGACATAATGAAGACACAGTAAGTGCATTAGTAAAAATCCTCTTTTTAATAACTGCTATACCTTACGGTTTTCCTAAAGCGACGGTTTACCAGATATCCACTTAAAAGATTTTTGTCTAGAAAGGAGGCTGCAGTTGTTCAAGCGGCAAGGAGCCAGCTTCGTTCTCCATCCCCTCCCTGGGGTGGGGGATGCCGTACCTGTCTGCGTAATACTCCAGAGCAGTAAACACCTTCCTTTCCCCGGGCAAGAGGTGGTCAAAAGATGACCTGAGGCCCACAGCCAACTTTATGGTCGCAAAATGCAGGGAGAAAAACACAACATATGGAAATACGGTGGTTCCTGGCCGGGGCAACGCCAGACACGTCCCCCACGGAGCACCCGATGGCCAGAAAACGCACCGCACCCACCCCTTGCTGTCCCAGCGGCCGGGCAGGCGACTGCAGGTCCCCCGGGACCCCCAGCCCGCGGAGCGACGGCTGCGCCCTCCCCATCGCCCGCCCCGTATCCAAACCAGCCGCGTAAATAAGGTCCCAGCCCGCGGCGCTTGTTCTGCAGCTGGTAACAGTGTTTACCAGCCCTCACGGGGAGTTTTGCACGCACCCCCCGAAGAACACGAGCCGAGTTAGTTTTACATAAATGCCGAGCTTTGCTGTGGGAATATCGCTCCGTGCTTTAATTATTATCGATTTTCATTTTTCCAAGGAAATGTTGGGCCTCTCTAACGC
>NW_009213592.1:52747-55500 GCF_000690835.1 Fulmarus glacialis
CTAAATATTTATGCTACAGCTGTGTAAACAGCCAAAACCCGAAGGGGGTTTATTTTTAGTGTTCTTGAATTGCAGCGAGGGATTAAGACAGACACGTTGTGCAAACTCTGACATCTTCTTTTGCCATTTATTGCACGTTGTTGCTGATGGGCTCAGCCCCCCTCAGCCTTCTTTCTAAAGGTGTTTCGCGCTAATTATTTATATGGCGAATCCAGATGGATAGGAATTAGGTGGTCGTTACTTTATGTTGCATCATCTATCCGGATGACAAATGTACATCTGCTTGAATGCAGCAGTTTAAAATCATACAACATTAAAAGAAAAAAAAAAGCAGCCTGTTGTTAAAAAGTGATATTCAGGAGGGAGAATAGTTATTCCTTATGTGTATCCAAAGAATATGTTACCAATCCCAGCATGACCCTCCGCAGACTCTCCTCACAGAGAAATGATTATACAGTCTCTGCTCAGCATTGAGCAAGTAGGGAGTTTTGTTTACAAGAGCTGACCTATAGGTTATGTTACCCATAACTTGCTGCTCAAAAGCTGGGTGGGAGCGTGGCCATGCCTCATAAGGTGTTGAAGTGATTGCAGACCCCTGCCCTGATTTTGGCCGGGGTGTCTCTGCAAGGTAAATAAGGGTTTTAAATACATATGCGTGCAGCATCTCTGCAGAGCCGCTCCCAGCTTTGGCCAGCTGCCTGCAGGCATAGCTGATGCTGGGAGGAAGCGTGAGGAGATGGGAATTGCAGGGGATGAGCAGCCTGAGTTAAACACCTTTCAAAACAGATAATGGAAAGGAAAGAAGTTTTTTTCTCAGGTTGCAGTGAGAAAAGCTGCAGCTTTCCCTTTGCCCCCGGGCACACACAAGGCGCTTCAGGGACCTGCACTGGCCAGGACAGCCCATAGCCTCAGGCTTGGCTTTGGTGGGGTTTTAACTCTATTTGAGGCTTCATCCGAGTGGTGAAAATGGCTCCGTCCTGCTCCTTATGGGGGACAAGTGGGGCATCCCCAAACCAGCCCAGTCGCAGAGCTTATGGGGGGTCACCAGGGGAGCAGCAGGGAAGGACCCCCAGGACCGCATACCAAACCCCCACACCACTGCTGTGCCTCCCGAGCCCTTGGCGATATCTGACTTGAACAGCTCAACGCCCAGCGATGGGCTTCCCCTAAATAAACACTTCTGAGCAGCGCCGCTGGTGCTGGTGCCTTGCCCGGGCAACAAATCGATTCCCCTAATTAACGGCCCCAGTGCTTGGTGGTGTGTCCGGGAGGCACGTGGTGTGGGAGCCCCGGGCTCGCTGGAGCGGTGGGGGGAGACGTGGGGAGGTGTGGGTGCTGCCCTCCTGCTCGTGGGGGTTACCCCGCAAACCCCTGCAGCTGCCGCCCCGGGAGCATCCCTGCCCGGCCGGGCAGGCAGCGCCTCTGGGAGTTTCGGCCGAGGAGGACCCCCTCACAACGAAACAAGGAGTCAACTCCCCTGAAAAAACCTTCACTAGAAGAAAAGTAATGGAAAACCTCCCAGAAAAGCAGCTATTTTGGAAGTGTAACATCCACCCAAAAGGAAAAACATGAAGATCAAACACCCGAGTGGGCAGGGGGCTCAGATTTGAGTCCTCAAAAGCAGTTTCTGCTGGGCTTTCAGTGCTTCGGGGCCTCAGTCGCCTTGAACAGGGGCAGATCATTGGGATACTCCAGCACCGGCTCAGCCCCACGCATGTGCTCAAGGCTTTTGACAAAAGCTGATTAAAACAAGAGACATGCTCCCAGCACCGCGCAGGAATGGAGCTCAAATTTCAAGCCAAGGAGGCCTTGTACCATCAGGGGTTCATATGGTTAATATCAGGCAAACAACTCCTAATAGGGTAATGTTCCCAGAAAGACAGGGTTTAAATTTTCAGGTGCAAAAGAAAAGCTGGTGACCGGGGGCTCAATTTTCTCCTGCTTTTCACCGGGGAGGTTGTCACGGTTTGCAAAGTGCTGCCGGGGGAAGGAGGACTCAAACCAGCTCCTTTATGCTCTGCCACTTAAATAATTTTAAGTACTTTACAGTAAAACACAGTTTGGCCCAACTTCTACAAATGAGAAGACAGAGCAGTGAAAATGCCCGGCTCGCCTGGCTGTTGCGCACCCCAAATGTGCAGCAGCCAGACATGGGAGCTTTTCCACCTGAATATTAAACAAGGAGTGGAAGGTAATTCAAACCTCCTAAAATTAAGGGTCTAAATTAATTTACATTTACAAACTCTGTAATTAAATAATAAACCAAAATATTACAGCTTGTACTCTAAATGTGAATTCATTTTCTAGAGAGCATATATCTAAAATTACATTACAGCCCCTTATTTGTTTAGCCTGCTGTAGTCCCCGCTTGCAGGAAGGAAAAAATTGCATGGAGAGAAAGGAATGAAATCCCCGAGTCCCAGAGCCATGGCGGGTCCCTTCTGCTTCAGTCTGGGCAAGCTCAGCCAGGCTTTTCTTCCCAAAGCTGCAGAGGCGCCTGCGGCAGCACGAGCATCTTCCTTCCCCGTGGGCAGATGAGCCGGTACCCGACCTCGTCCCATGCCCAGCCTGCTCCTGCCGAAACCTGTGCCAGAGCCTGTCCCCACTGCGTGACCTGCCCCGAGGTGACCGCGCGGGGATGCTCGCTCTGCCCCATCGCACGGGCTCTCATGTGCCGAAACACGGCAAAGATGCGGGTGCTCGTCCCTCCTCCCTGCCCCGCGCCGGCAGCGGCTCCTATCTGCGGGGCCGTG
>NW_009213592.1:55557-69501 GCF_000690835.1 Fulmarus glacialis
ACAGTGACAGTGGCACAGCCACTAATCTGCTCTTTTATTTGCAGTCTCAGCAAAGAAATAAAGGGAGAGAGACGGGGAATAAAAGCAGTAAGTAATGCACAGCTGCTGTGCTTTACATTTCCCATGGCGACAAAAACAAATTGCAGCCTGCGTGCAGCGCGGCCATGTCTGGGGAGAGAGAGGGTTGGGGGAGGTTGCTCTGCTGTTGGGGATTTTTTTATGGACTGTTTACTTTCTTTCCTCTTGGGGTGTCCTCTGTCTGCTCAGCCTGAACCACAGCCCCGTGCCGGCACCGCCAAGGGTCCCACCAGTGGCATAGCGAGGGCTTGCGGTGGGGCCAGCGTGCAAACGGCTTTGGGAACCTTCCTGGTTCAGAGACCCTCTCGCCCATCGTCTCAACATCAGTTACTACTTTATGAATATTTAAAGACCTCATGTACATGTGCACGGCCTGCTGCAGCAAAGTTTTCTCCAGCATGGCAGGGAGGGAGCACCAGTTCATCCCAGTGGTATGCAGGAACCGACAGCGCGGCCGTCACCCACCCCGTCCCCTCCTCTCCATCCCCAAGGGAAAGGCAACGCGCCCGAGACCCTTATCTCCCTGTGTCAGGGTCACCTGAACTCATCTGTCACTCCTTCCCTTTTTCGTTTCTTCTTTATCCCACTGCGCTGCTGAGGCGGCGCGGGCAGCCTCCGCTGCTCAGAGCCTCTCCTTCATTTCTCTGCCTGTTTTAAGCTCTGCGAGGCAGAGAGCCGAGCGCCTTTAAAACCACGTACATCAATTATCACCGCAGGGTTTTCATCCCGTGCAAGGGCGCAATAGGCAATGCAAATAGCACAAATAAAGTGTTTGATATTTAATGATCCCACGCTGGATGGGGAAGATGTGCTCTTGAACAGGAGTCGCTTTCTCAAGCCGGTGCAATGCAGGAGGACCCCCCTCTTTCATGACTAATTGAGCCCTAATGATTTTCCTTTATCACCCGAACTGAAAACAAAAGATTAAAGGGACGTTTCATTGAGGTGCTGGGTCTTTCTGTTAATTTATTATTCCCCACATTAAAAGCCGTGCTTTTGCTCGTCCTTCTGAACCTGCTTCTCCCTGGTGTTGGCGCCGCTTTTGAAGTTCTGTCCCTTTGCCTCTGATGTCCCGAAAACAGCCGCCGCGGCTCATGCGGCCTCTGCCAGGAACGAGGGCGCCCGGGCCGTCCCCATTAGCCACACCGTCCTCCAAAAACTTGCGGATTTGGGCATTTTAAACCGAGTGTGAATTCCCAGGGTCGCACAGGCAGGCCCTGTGCCAGGAGGGAGGCACGGGCGCGTGGCCGGCCCCGAGGCACGGGGGGACGAGCTCACCCCCAGCTTTCATGAGGACGATGGAAACGCCAGAAAGGACCAGGGCAGACCAGATCTTGAAGCAACGATGCTTCATTCCCTGTGGCCGGGGGGCAACGGTTTGGGATGAGCTGCTTGCTTGCCCTGGCTCCCCGGAAACGAAGCACACCGCTCCCCTCCCCGGCACGCTCCACGCTGGCTGCGAGTGCGTATTTGACAGGGAGGAGAAAAGGAAGAACTGTTTTTGCCAGGTAAATGGCCGGGGTGTGCACCACGCGCCCGCTCCTGTGCTGAGCCCCGCGTTCAGGCAGAGGCACCGGCGTAAGGGAAAGACGGCAGGCCGGGGGCGGGCCTGAAGGTAATCCTGCAGCCAAACCATTCTGCAAACGGCAACGGCTCAAATCATTGTACAGCTCTTTCCGGCCATTTGCTGTAATTAAGGCTGGGCTCCGAGGTGCCATCGCAGCCCCACGACACATTTCCAAATTGCTGCTCTTCTGCGAAGCTGCCTCCAGAGCTGTCCTTGAGACGTCAGCGCTAGGGTTAATTGGAATTGACAGGAAAATTGGCCTCCGGAAGGAGACATGCGGATGCCGGGTGTGTGTGAACCAGTGGGAATGGAGCCACGCTGCTGCCGGGGCCCCGATGTCCCCTCGCGTGGTAGCAGTGGGTGCTGGCGCCCGTGAGAGCGGCAGCTCCGCAACTGGCCCGATCCCGGCTGCCTTTGCCCCATCGGCCAGACGCAGCCCGGACACCAGTCAGTGCCACCGAGCGCATGGGGTTCCCCCGTGCCCGTGGGAAAAGCTGCAGATGGATTTGGTCCTTCCAGCTGCCACCTCTCCGACTCCGGCGCTGACACTGAGCTCAGCACCAGGGCGCTGGTGGGATCTCAAGGGGGGTAAAAAAAATAAAAGCAGCACCGGACCCCAGCTGGAGGGTGCCAAAACACAAAGGCTGGGTGTTGGGAGGAGCGCGGCCGCCCCCCACCTCCCTCGCCCCCGAGCGATGCACCCGCCATGGCACGGAGCTGCAGGCTCCTGTCATTTTTCTAACTATTCCTCATCTCCTTCAATGCCATTAATCACACTATTTCAATTAACGGACCCGAACTGTTGAACAGACCTGTTCTGCGCTAATATGTTATTAATTGGGTCAGGTTGGATGGCAGCAATATTGAGTGCCATGCGGCTCTGAGCTTTTGTCGTCTGGTCCAGGCTCGTTTCGTTTATCTAATCACCTCGCCAATGCCACAGGGGCCCCGTTCGCTTTTTCCCTCTCCGCCCACCTTCAGGGTAATCTAATACATTTTCTGCATTGTCTGGTATCAACTACACACTGAAGAGAGTCATATCTAATTTACAGTGCTCTACTTTCCCAAGAAAAATCAATGGTTGTTTACATTACTATCCTACAATCCCTATTTTAAAGTAATTCATGGCAGGTCCAATGCTATTAATTTTATTAAGCCATTATTAGTAGGCAGATATTATTCTGCTCCATTGATCCTAAGTTGATGCAATTACCACTTACGAAGCTAACACCGTATGCCTGAAAATTTCAATTCTGTTTGCAACCTGAAGCTGTGCGTTAAAATGATGCCAAGCCAGATGCTGGTGGTGGAAATCAGGGAGCCTGCTGCATTTCCAAGCTGACTCAAAACAAATAAAGAACTGCACAAACTTTATAACTTAAATCCTTTTAAAGCGGAGGTGCTGGTATCAGCCTGGACCCCAGCCATTTCCAAATGTACCATGCCAAAGGGAGAACATACTCAGATACTCTCCTCAAGCCTCCCGGTTTCCTGTAGTTCATAGAAATCTCACCATCGTGGGTTACCAGTTAACTGAAACGTCTTCTGACGTGAATGGGAAGTTTTACACATGAAACTAAGGTTAGCTCTATCCACACAGAAAATACACCAAAAGCCAGGACAGGCCCATGTCCAGCTGAGTGTGCATTTCATTCTGTTTGCAGGGGATGAATTTCACCCAGAGGCCTCAGATCTCCTTTTCCTCCTCTCTATGTAAAAAAATCAATAGTAGTGGGAAAATTGAGTGAGACAAAATCACCAGGGTCTTAAACATCTCCACGAAATCCAACAGCACGGAGTGACCATCTGATCATTAGAGGTGTGCTGGGTCCCGTAGGGCAGGAGAGTACAGGAATCCCCATCGGTGATGTCCACCCCGTTGAGAGGCCACGTGGGTGCCCAGTGTAGCTCAGAAGGCACAAAAACCTCATTTTAAACACCTCAGAAATTAAAAAATGCGGTTTAAAATAAAAATAAGGGCTCGGTCTTAAGCAGCTTGGAAAAACAGTAGCACAACCACGTCCTTTTGATCATGGACAAAACCGCGCTTTGTGTGTATTTGCAAGTCAGTAAAAACCTGCCACTCAAGGAACGGGATAAAAGAGAGAAAAGAAAGACAGTTCTTGCCCCAGGATCTTGCCCTCTAAATAAAAGGTGATGGATGGATGGATGGATGGATGGATGGAGATAGTGAGTGAGCCAAGGAGGAGATGGGAGCCATCCCAACAGGCTGCAGCACCGGCAGCCTCACCACTGTTAAGCTGATGATAAACAAAGGGTTTGAAGGAAATCCATGATGTTTACTGAGAGACTCGGCAATGCAAATCAGAAGGAAATCGAGCTCCTAGGAGGCCTGGCTAACTGGGACCAGTAGCCTTTGGAGTACGTACTACTGGAGAGGGATGTCCTTTCCTCTAATGCTTTGGCCCAGAATTATTTCGGAGTGACAGATGAATTTGTTTGGGACATACAGTTTGATCTGAGGCAAATAAGTGCTCTGTCAAATGTATTTTAAAACACCATGAAGCAATGTATGAACCCTCCTTCAGTAAAAATTAGGCCAAACAAGATTTTTAAACTATTTGCATGAGAATGCTTGCAGCAGCTCCTAGCAGCATCAGGTAGCTAATGTAAATCACCTGGATTTGAAGAACGAGGCCAAGTTACACCAGCTGAGACTCTGGCCCCAGAGTCCTCCCAGAATAACATGAAAAGGTATCGTAAAACTGCTGGTTCCTGGCAAATGGTTAATGCTCTGGAGAGGCGAGTGATTTATGGGACTTAGCACTCAGCTAAAATGGTTGTTCAACATTATAAACCAGCAGCCTTGTCTCCCATGCAAAACAAATAAACGAAGAAATAAATTATGTGCTTCCCTCCACAACCGAGAGATGTTCTGCAGCCGGGAAGATCTGCAGGGCGGCTGCATGTGCTGCGCCAGGGTCTGTGCCGGGGGCTCGGCGAGCCGCCCCGCAGCCGGGATGCGGGAGCAGAGGCCACGCCGTTCTGCTGGGATGCTCCTCACTGTCCACCTCCCGGTCCTGGCTCCCGGCAGGCTCACTGCGGGGGGCAGCGGTGGGAGCATCCCTGGTCCCCCCGGCCGGGGTACAGCGGGGCACGTGCCTGCCCTCAGCGGGGTGCTTGGGGGACGGAGGCACAGCGACTTCCCAGACCCAGCGGTTCCTACCCTGGTCATGAACAAAGTTGTTCGCAAGGTGGTGCTGAAATAGAAGTTCAGATTCAGGAACATTTTTGCTATTGAAAGGGGCGCTTTTTAGCATTTCCCCTCCCTTGTACTTTTTAAACCATTTGAAGTATGCCTCTTGGGTTTTTTAACCCTTTTGGAGAGCGGAGGACTGGGGTTAAAGCTTCCTCTCCCTGCGGGAGCCGGGCTGTAAGCGGCAGGAGCAGCATGACCTGTTTGCTGTAGAGGTTTTGGGAGCCCAGAGCACGGACCCAGCCTGCAAACAGCTCTCTCCAGGCAGACCAGAGGCACAGCAGCCCAACGCCTTTCCCAGTGCCTGACACACTTTACCAGGGGGTATGTTATAAGCAAAGTCCTCCCCGCCTCTCCATCCAGACAGCTCAGAGTCCCTTGTTGGAAACTGCGATAGATTTTGGCTCATCAGCATATTGGGATCTGTTTTATTTTATCTGCCTGCACAAGGCTGCATGCAAGGATAGATCAGATTAACATGGCTGATGAAAAACATCCTCCTCTTTATCCTCTCTGACAGCAGCAACCCTTTATCAACAGTCTGAAGACAAAGTTTTCTCAGCCATAAGTTTTCTGCCTTGGGGGTTTGGGTTTTTTCCAGTAGAAGTTTATTTTTTCTTCAAGAAAAATCAAAACATTTTGATGGAAGATTTTTCAGCCATCCTTATGCATTACGTGTGGTGGCAGACAGGCCTGGCACATCAACATCTGCTCCTTCTCACTGGATTAAATTTAATATCTGGTGTATGAGCGCTAACCCTCCCTCGGAGCTTGGCTGGGGTCGGCTCCATGCGACATACCTGGCTCGGAGAGAAGAAAATAGCTCCTTTTCTGAGGGTTTCCAAATGCTTTTCCAAAGTGATCCTCTCATCATTTTATCCCCTCTTACAAAGCTAACTTCATAATGCCCTCCAATGAGGCTTTGGGGAGGACAGTGTTATAAATTGCAGCTCAGTGAATCTGCCACTCACTGCTGCTAATATACTGCATTTATCCTCGCCGCCACAGAGGCTGTGGCAGTGAAAGGAGGAGAGAAGGAGAAAAGTAATTACTTCCCGCTCAGCTTGTCACCAAATCCCTTCATCAGCCCTCTCACGTCTTTCTCGGCTGCGTTAGTGACTCGCCACGCTCCGCCGTGCCAGTGCTGGATTCAGTGGCGCTGGTGTTAATGGGGCATGAGGATGGGGAAGGGGTTGGGTACTGCAGGCACTGGGAGCCCCCTCGGCCCAGCATGCCCCGGGCTGTCCTGCTTGCGTGCACCAAGTCCCATCAGCCCAAACGGGTGCTGCTTGAATGCCATTAGGATCCCCTAATCAAGACGTGGGTTTATTTCAGCCAGGAAGCCTTATCCCAAAAGCATCCCCAGTGTGGAGTGAGGGAGAAGAGGAGGTGTCTTCTCCAGGTGTTTTTTTTAACCTTCAAAGGTTACAGGTGTGAGAGAGCCCAACGTTAAAGTCTCTCTCTCCCGGAGAGGACTCCAATGCCACATGCTCATTCAGCAATCAGCCAGACATTGAGTTAAAAGCAAAGATACTGAGTCATGAAATCAGCCCGAAATGAGGCCAACTTGCTGGTTGGTGCTGGAGATTCCCAGGAGCAGCAGCATCTTCATGAGACCTGAAATTAGGTGGGATATCAGAAGTCCTTACCTGGGGCATGTATTAAATTGAAGACAAATATTTTGACCAGCGCCTGATGGGCCATTTTACTGTTTTTCTTCAAGTCCTGCAAGGTCGAACAAAAGACCAACAGCAAGGGCCGTTTTCCTCTGGGGAGGTGGTGGACATGGGGACCACTGGCGATGCAGTGAAGGTATCCCGCTGAACCGGCCTGGCACTGCCGTCGCTGGGGTGTCACACACTGAAACCAATGTGCCATGTGATAAATTTGATGCACTTCACACTGAAATTGATGCATCACCTTTGGAATCAAATTTATCACCACTTCCGTCACACTCCGTATACTGAATCAGAGTCACCACCTACTGAATTAAAAACTTCACATGCAGTTCACATCGCTTCATAAATCAAGCCAAAATGGAATTAAATGCATTGTATGCTAAGAACTCATTCATCACCCCATAAATTAAATATGGGACAAGCCTCTTAGGCTGGATGTGCCCAGATATAGCCTGCAGAGTCCACTGGGCAAAACATGACACCACTGAAGTCACTGAGGGCTTGGCCATTAGTTTCAGTTAATTTTTTCAATGCCAGGATCTACTGTGTACCAGGTCCAGCTCTGTCCTGGACCAGCCTGAAACTTGGGTACCCAGCAACTTCTGCTGTTAGTGACTCTCCTGTTGAACCATCCACACTCCCCACTTGGAGGTTTAGGCAGGAGCCTGGAGGAGAGAAGCAAATCGGAGCCTGGCCCTGCTCCTGCAAGGGGGAATGGCAGCAAGAGGCTGAGAGGGCTTTGCACGCCTTGCTGGCAGCTAGCACACAGTGTCGCACACACGCAGCACCTCTCGTCTTCAAAGGACCGTTCGCCACAAAGGGCCGGGCTGAAAGTCCCAACATCATTGTTGGTGGAGGGGAGCATCCTTCTCCGAAGCCCTCAGCAGGGCTGCACAGGGCTGGGCTAGGCTGTGGGGGCTGCTGGGCACTGACACCCCTTCTGCAGTCTTTGAACTTCAAGGCAACAGGAGGAAAAAAACCGCAGGCTCAGGGATTCATGTGGTGCCAGAGCATCCGAGACAGCAGTTCAGCCCTTGGCAGCAGGCGTTGTTAGTCCTGCGTGACAGACGGGAAACAGGAGCACAGAGCAATGGGTACCAGCTGCTCGAGGCCGAAGCTGCCCCCCCCTCCCCCGAAGTTGGGGCAAAGATAAGACTTCAGAAATTCTTATCTAAAACCAGGATACTATTTTTTCCTTTTTGTTACCTTCTTTAATTTTGGCTTTTCTGACAGCACCTGCCTGTGCATTCTCACAGCACAGGACCCCCCTGCCCTGTCCCCGTTCCCCAGGGAAAGGTGGGACAAATTTCCAGCTCATCTGAAGCATGATGCAGTCAGATACATCCTTGGATCCAATTCACAGTCTTTCCTTTTATTTTCCTATTCATCTGGTCCTCTCAAAATCTGCTCAGGAGCAATTAGAGCCTGTCAGCTAGAAGCTGATGCAACTTCTATTTAATTAGCCCAGCAGCCAATAAAGATCTCATTCATCAATATCTCATGGAAGGTGTGGTTGGTGGGGGGGAGATTTGTCATTTCTTCCTTACATCCAGATGGCTGCGGAGCATCTACCAGTGATCTGATCACACGCATGGACTCATGTGCACATCTGAGGAGCCCAACCAGCTGGGAGACATCTGCCCGGAAAGCACTTACGGGAGAAAATAGTGCAAGACTGTCCCAGATGCTCTGGTAGCAAGTCCTATTGGTAACTCAGTCTCCAGACCATGGCCAACTGGGCAGCAAGTGACACTGGTGGCATGAGCAACTTTGGAGGGCTTTTCCTCTTCTGATCCATTTTGCTGCCCTTCCCAGCAAAAGGAAAGGGCAGAGATGTGTAAGGAGGGCCACACGCCAGCAGGATGAAGAAGTATGGGGTTTGCCCCATACCTGCTGCCTTTGCCCTGGGAGGGGGATAAGAGCCCCTCTCACTGCACTGCCACACTGAGAATAAACACATTAGAGATGGCAAAGCAGGAAAGGGGAAATTAGTACTTAGACTGATGGATCCCAGCAAAGTTTTGGGGTGTTCAACATGCCAGAGAAAATCTTTGGGGTGACATCCTCTTGGCCTGAAAGCTTCTCCTTAAATTGGCAGTCACGGTATCAAATACTCCCCTGACCTTCTCCTGCCAGACCATCTAAGCAGGACACATTTGGGTTGGGCTTTTCCCAGAGACTGGGCAGGGTTGCCCAGGGGAGGATGGGGGGAATGTAAATCTGTACCCACGAGGTCACTGTGCTGGCTTCGTGTCACTAAAAGGGGGTTTCACCAGCTTAGACCTGCAGGAGTGAGTCCCTGCGGGAATCACTTGCCAACACTGTTTGCAGCCTCACCATCACAATTCATTGAACTAAAAAAAATAAATCAGTTATCCCAGGACAGTTCATAGATTACAAACATGAGTGATGGTATCTTCATAATTAATGATTATGAGAAAGCAGCTTAATAGTTTGGTTCCTTGTGGCTGGTTTGATTTGTAATACATGGCAGTTGGTGTAAGCAAAGCAGGTAATTGGAGCCAGTTTACCCTTGGTGTGTCCAGCTGGTAGCTGCAGTTCACAAACTTTCAGTTAAGACTGTTTTTTCTCAAAGCCTTAACCCCCAGCAGCAGAAGAGGGCTGCAAATGTAACCACATCGATAACCATATTCCCAAGCCGGGAGATGCTTGGGGACCGAATGACGGGCAGTTTCTTGCTGCTGCCCTGCACATCTGCAAGTTGCTGGGGTCAGCAAATCCCCCCTGGCATTTGCAGAGAAAATGCCTGTGCTCAGCTCAGGGCCCTGAACCACCCAGCTTCTTGGTAATTATTAAGGGGAACATCATAGCTGGCATATTACTGTGATTGATGCTGTATCAATCAACTGGAAAAGTGTTAAGCAAGCCTTAAAAAGAAGTGAGATGAAGCCTTAAATACCAGGCTAAGATGTCCATATAATGGGGATTATTCCAGGATTGAAAACACATGTGCAGACATGCTGAAATACACAGCTGTGCCCTCTCCCTGCTGCTCCATGCTGGCCACCGCTAGTTCCAAAGGAGTAACGAGTGCTTACATTGCAAATGGGGATGGCCAATTAGCAGAGGGCACATACAAAGTGTATTCAGCATAAGTCTGTGGTTTTATTGCTTATCAAATAAAAAGTAATGAAGAAACACTCACTATTAACACATTATTTCAAGCCAAGCTGTGGTGCTTGCCTGCTTTTATTCTGTTCCATCAAATCTTGTTTGATTTGGCTTATTTTTGCTTAAGACCGATGTGATACGCTACACTCAGAGTTGCCAACGTTAGTCATTTTTGCTGGTGTGACGTTTGGTATTTCAGAACTCCCGGGGGCTCCTCTTTTAAGGAGAGTCTCAGATTTTCTTGCATTAAAACAAAAAATTTGTGGCCAGGTCAGTTGTGGAGAAACTTATGTGCAGCATCCAGCTTCCCAAACCCCGAAGGCAAACAAACAAACAAAAAATCCACAAAAACCAAACAACACCCCCCACCTCAAATGTGTTATCTTTTAATCATCTGTGATTTTCAAACACTATTCCCTTGGGGAACCCAACTCACAGATCTTCTGCTAACAAAATGTGATTTTACTTGAGAACAAATTCACTTCTCATCCCCAAAGCCTGGCTAACACACTAGTGAATTCCTGTATTGTGTATGCAGAGCCCACGGTCAGAAACCGCAGGGTAGAAATGGCGCAGTGCCCAGCACGTGCTCCGAAGAGGTTGCTTCATGCTTTCTTTAAGCCTCTGCTCTAGTGCTGTGTTTTCCCCCAGAAGACGCCCCTGATCCCCCTGGGGGAGGCATCAGGCTTTCCCATGGAGTGTAGCACCCTCCTTGTTTCACCTGCAGCCATCTACACCAGAAACAACCTTCCCAGGCAGACGTTGGCGCTTCAGCCCTTTCCAAATCCTTTACCCTGTGCTCAGACCTGGAGCAGGCAGAGAGGAAGCTGCTGCAGACCGTGGATGTGTTTTACCAGTCCCAGGACTGAATGTTTCCCAGTGCCGCCTCCAGTGCTTTACCAAGGATCAAATCCAGCATGTCCTTCTGGATATCTCTTTTCTACAGAGGCTCAGGGTGGTCTCCTTGCTCCCATGCTTGTGCTCAGAGAAGACCTGTCTCTTAAAGAACTTACAATCTGAACAGACCCAGCAAGCTCAGGGTTGGGAGAGAAAAAGAGCTCCTTTTGCCAGCCCTTCATGGTAAGCTTCTATATTTAAAATGACTACATAAACTAAGAAATTAATAACAGGTCTAAGCACTTTACCAGGCAAATCCGATTTCTACTTAGGAGAATTGGAGGCAATAATGCTAAAAAATTTGCTTCAAGGATGAGATTTAATTCAAAGTGCCAGTGCTAGTTCTCCTACTGCACTTGTAGGTTTAGAGAATAAACCTGCTAGCAAACAATTGTCTTAAACAAGATCATCATTAATCCCGAATTCAGCTGTCACAAAGACTGAGATTGCAAATCAAGAGGGGAACAAGGAAAACCTGGTAATTTGTTTGTTAAATATTTGCAAACTATCACATCAATAATGGATAATAAGGAAATTTTGGCCCTCCAGAGCTGGTGCGTAACACAAAGCTTTGCTGTATTGCACCTAAACTATTATCAATAGCGCATTTATTATTATAATAGATGAAAAACAAGCTTCCTGGCTGAAAAACAAGATCAATTTGAGCTCAATCTATTTGGACATATTCTAAATGTTGTAATTAAAATGCAGCATGAATGTTCCTTAAAAAAAAAAAAAAGAGAGAAGAACAGCCCTACTGCAATTACATATGCCATCCAGCTCTGACTCAGTAACCTGAGAGAAAAAAGCAGGCAAAATTGTATTTGTGTCCAGTCAGACATTTCTCATCTTCAGGGCCTGATGCAGAGCCTAAGTGAACAGAGCTTTTCCCCTTGGCTTGAGGATTTGATGCAGGGAGTCAGCCTAGATCGCACTGAGCTCCCTGTGCAGGTCAGGATTTGATTAGAGTCCAGCAAAGAAACCCAGCTGAGCTCTATCTTGCTGCAAAGACAACTGTAGTTTATGGGGGAAAAAACCCAAGCAACTGTAGAAAGAGATAAAGCCGTCACCTGTGTGAAAGGTTTCACTCCTGGAGCAAGTGCCTTGGGGACAGAAATGGTTGGAGTGACATCCCCCCGCCCTTGCAGTGTTGTCACACGCATAAAAACCTGCAAGAGACAAACGTGACTCTCGCCTCCCCCAGCAATTAGAGGCTCATAGACACTTCCCAGGAGCCGCCTGTCACCCTGCAGAATTGGGCTCTTCTTTTGTTCTGATAGAGAAGTGACTAGTGAGTTACAGCAATCTCCCCGTAGCTCTCTAAATAATTGCATTCTCTTATGTCTTTTAATCATAAGCCCCGCAAGGCTCATAATACCACATGTGCAATCCAAATTGGCCCATCAGCTCAGTTTATCAAAGGGACCTAATTTAATCCCAGTCTTTGATGGAGACAGGAGTGGTCAAAGTCTGCCCTAATGATTTGCTAAGTTTACTTAGCTTGCAGATCTGTAGCGTGAAGGGCACTTGGACTCCAAGCACAGCATTGATAAGGGGAAGCCATGACGAGGAAGACAAAATTGGCAAGAGCTTGACAGTCTGAACCAAGAGAAACCACAGCAGAAGCCTGGAACAACAGTGGAGACTGAAAAGGCAAAATAAACCCCGTGATGGGTGTCACCACAAGTCACATCATGAGACTGGTCAAATAAATTGTTGGAGGCAACGGTTCCCTCAGAGTGAATATCACTACTGCGAGAGACCCACCAAGGAGAGGACCAGAGCAGATGAACCCAAGCCAGGAAATGCAGAGCCAGAGGAAAGCAGGAGCAAAATGCCGGCGACGGCAGAGCTCCTCTCACCTGGCAGTGTCCCCTCCCAGCCAGAGCAGGATGCAGTAGGCATGAGAGCACACCTTTACACAGAAAAGTGCCTTCTCTTCCTCTAACAAGCTGAAAAAGGGCTCAAAACTTTCAGAGTTGAGCAGGTTCAGTCTAGGTGCATCTTTTAAAACCACTAGATGACTTCTCTGCTCCTTTTCAGCCCAGTAAGTCAGTGGGCCCCAGGAGGTATAATACAGTGACACCAGCTAAGAAACGTGGAACAGACAGAAGTGAAAACCCAGAGGAAGGAGCCCAAATCCCTGGCTTCAAGGGATGCTGAACAATGCACAGCATTAGGCGTAAAGGCACCAAAGATAAGGTTTTTATGGAAAAACTAAAAGCCCAAGCTTCTCCAGAAAAGCTGAAAGGAGAAGACTGGAGCAGTGTTTCACTCCATAGCTGTGAGTGATGGATGTGAACACAGTAAAAAACTGCAAAAAAAGAACTTTACTAGACAAAACCAGCTGGTTCTGAAGCATTCAATGGCTTTTAATAGTTTTCAGCTCAAACAGAAGAGGGAACTCAGAGCCTGCATTACAGAAGCTTGAGAGTGCTGCGGGCTGTGAGAATGGAAGCACAAGCCCTTTGGTTTTAACCAGCATGTACAAAAGGATGGTGCAAAGAAGGGCCAACAAAGTCCTCCAGCAGGGATGTAAGGGATTATACTGGCACCATTAGCTCAGAGGGATTCTTCATGGCACTATCAAAGTTTCAGCAGAAGATAGATGGACCATCTGCCTTCAAACAGGCAAGGCCATTTATTTATTTTATACAGAGAGTGCAGGTGCTTCTCTCCTTGGAGAGAGAAAGAAAGAAAAACAGTGACATTAGCTCCAAAAGTAAAGCCACAGCCAGCAGACAGCAAAGGGTTAAATGCAAACATTACCCAGGAGCTAATCCCCAGAAAAGGACTGGCTGAACCCAGTGTACGGCTGTATAACAAAAGAAACCACTTCTGTCAGGCAGGAGAAAATGCCCTTCACTGCGTTAAAAACATGTCAAATCCTTGGTCTCATGAGGGATGTGTTCTTTGCAGGAGTGGGGGACCTGAATTTGAGGAAAGTTTCTAGGGAGTGCTTGTAGGAGAGCAGAGAAGGAGAGCCCTGACCTCCCCTTACTCCAGGGCAGCGATGAGATGGAGGGACTGCACAACTCCCTTGGCCAGCCCTGGAATAACAGGGCAGCTAATGCCACTAGCTGTGACTGAAAAAGGAGGAAGAAGAGTGAGTTAAATACACTCTATGGAAAGAGGGAACTTTCCTCTCTGCTCTGCAGATTTTGGGCTGTATAAAGTGTCAGGAAGCAAAGCCAGTGCTGACAGACCACAAATGGCACACAGGTGGGCTGGCCAGATCCTGGAACCTGAAAGGTGTCCGAGCATCCACTGACCTCTTGCTGAGCTCTGGGCACAGCAGAAGCCAGGCTGCATGGCCTCGCATGTGGGGAGCCGCTGTGACTGACAGCAGCTAGCCTTTTTGAAAGGAAGCAGCT
>NW_009213592.1:69532-78250 GCF_000690835.1 Fulmarus glacialis
CCTGCTGGCCTGTTTCACCTCTAACTTGAGCAGGAAAAATCCATATTGGCACAGCACCTTTGAGAGGTTCTTGTCTTTGGTGAGGATAGCATGAAGGCCTACATGGAGAGTGTTTTGATGCACAGGTTAAACAGAGAAAGCCCGAACAAAGGCTCCAAGCAGCTCCAAGCAGATTTGGGTAGAGTCAGAGCTCAAAGCAACCAAATCCATTTCCACTCGAAGAAACTTCCCTTGTGGGTGGGCACATAACACAGGGAGGTCTGGGAGATGCCAGTTACCCGAGACCTGGTCACTGGGGCTGGGCAAGTAGACGAAGAAGGAGCAGAAAGTGCCCCGCCATGAGCAAGCAGCACTAGCGCAGGTCCCTGTGTTGGGAAGAGCAGCTCTGGCCAGGCACGCAGCCTACTGCTCCTCGCCCAGCAGATTCAGAAGCTGAAGCCTGGCAGCACCACAGTAACAACACAGGTCTCCCAGCAAAGCATTGACATGGCTTTTAAAACATCCCGGTCAAGCCTAGGAAGGCCACAGAGCTAGCCCCACCGACACCAGCAGTCCCTGTGCCGGCACTGCTGGCAGAGGAGCCGGCCCCATTTCATCAGCTGCCGCGTCCACACTGGTGGGAGATCTGTGGTTGCAGATGCAGCCCGCTGACCACACACTAGTGCTGTGATGAACACAACCTGAGTGGCTTTCTCCTACTTCTCTACAAGAGAAAGACTCATAGACTGACTGGCAGGGGAAGGCTCCAGAGCCTCCAGCACAAGAGGGAGACTGGAAGGAGCAGCCTGACCGTAAATAATGTATAAACAAAGGCCAACTAAAGAAGGCTGGGGCCACAGGCAGCACAAACAGACCCCCATGGCTGGTAACAATAGCGTTTCAGTCCAGAAATCCCTGCAGCTTGACATGGCACAACACAAGGGCTGACTGCAGGCAGCTAACTGGGCACAGGATAGATCAGAGGGACACACAGAGATGCTGGATTACCCCACTGCTTCTGAACTGATTTACCTACAGAAGATGCATCGGGCCATATGAGGCTGTGACAAGAAGCCAGAGCCAAAGCAAGCCAGGGCAGATGCCCTGTTACCACCCAGATATTTGGCTCTGTGTGATTTCTGCCCAGACATGGTAGTTCCGTGGGTGAGAAGCTTTTCTGGCTGCAGGAAAGTGGGCAGCATTACCCAGGACAACCCCCAAGAAGACACGCTGTGGCTGGCAGCAGAGAGGCTGCATGAGAGGAGGAACAAGCAAGGTGCTGAGGGCTGGCAAAGTCATCGGGGAGAAGTCTGAGTGACTTCTGGGGAGGGAAGATCAGCATGTGGAACTGAGGGGGCTGAACGCTAGCGAAGGGAGTCGTTTGGAGCTAACCTGGGAGTCTGCAACAAAAGGAAAACCAAGCTGCAGCTTGGGAAGGGTACGTGTCTTCCACAAGTCAGTTCAGCTTCTTTTCCTTAAACACATGGATACATTGAACAGGACAGGCCAAGCAGACTGAACAATACATGCAATGACAGAAAAAATCTAAAAAGTTATATTTGCTTGATTTTTGTATCTTCAGCTTGGCTGCCAGTTGCCACACTGCTGGATTCCAACTGCAGCTCTTCATTACTCAAACTGAATTGCTACATTCTGGTTTACATTTTTACTTTCTGTAAGCATATTAAAATTTTAATTAAGCACTAGACCAGTATTTTAGCAGGTTTTTTGAGAGTTTTGCTATTTATCTTGTTGATTACAAGTCTCTCAGGTCCTTAGTTTTGGCCTAAATTTAGACCAATTCTGGCAGAGCCCTGCAGGATAACTGCTAAAACTATTCCTTAAAAATGAAGAGTTCAGAGTTGATCAGCTGACAGTGGGAGCCTGCAGTGTGGCTGCTCTGCATCCTGGCAATCTTCTGATCTACAGATACTAGAGACAGATTAATGTTGATCAGCTGGTAAAACACAGCATGGAAAGACCTTGAGAAGATGCAGCAGCTGCTTGATCCAAAGATCCAAAGCTCACTAAAAAACAACTTGTTTTGTTCCTTATTGACCACCTGAGATAGTGAGGAAGGAGGGTTTTTAAGCAAAGAAATTATTTTCCTTCATGCAATTTCTGTAATGTGGCATGAGCAAAGGCAAAATGTTTAATAGTGTCCCCCATTTTTGTCTTTCTGGGAAGAACTTTGCAAGAGATGGATGAGGGTCCCTGCTTTACAAAGCACGTGGGCTCCGACAAGGAAGCAAGGCCACAGTTCATGCTTAGCCAGCTTCACTGGGGCTTTTGCTTCTTTCCTAAATTGCTGGGGAAATCCAAAGGCCCTGCAACATATACTTGTACAGGACAGGTTTATCACACACGTTAACATGAAAGTCTAGGGTAAATCTAGCTATCAACATGCAAAACCCTGGCCAGATCTGTCAACATCTGGGACCAGAAACATCTCTTAAATGCTGTTTTAAAATTATATGACAGTAACAAATGTAGTGCTAATGAAATGCAGAGTCTGGTTACCATCCAAAATTCAGTGGTATTTGCCATGGAGCTGAACTCCCAGCGTTAAGCTGCTGGTGCTAGAAAGTTTCCTGTAGCTAGGCAAAGAAATTCAACACAGAGAGAAGAAGAGATTATTCCTCTGTGTGTGACCCTGGCTAAAACTGCCCATTGACCATCCCTAACTGTAGCTCTCCTTCCTGTCCTACTCCCATCTGTAATACACCTTCAGCTGTTTTTCCTGTCCCAAGGGGAAACCAAGGTGGTGGCTGCCATGGATGGTGGGGGCATTGCCAGGAGCACAGCTGCCTCCTCCTCCAGTCACTGCAGACCCACCAACACGGGTCTGTATGCTGATTTTTGCAATACTCTGGAACGACTAACCAGTTCTCAAGCCATGGGTGACTAACTCCCCCGATGGCCCTTCACCACCAGTTAGAAGAGCACTTTTCTGGAAGGTCTGAAGTCATCCACTAGTTAATCATTTGAGCTTTCCACTCCTCCCATCTCATTTTTTCTCCAATTAATTCGATGTGAGGAATTTCAACTGTTCACTGAGGAGTTGGGAAGACCTTGACCAAATAGCCCTTTCTTTCCTCCCTGCCCGTCAGTCTCCAGCCTCCTTGCACAGCACCTCAGGCCAAAGCCAAGGCCAGTGAAAACCTTTCCTTTCACTCGCTCACATTTCACTTTCACAATAAAACTCACGTCCAGATCACTGCTCAGGAAAACCATGTCTTCCACCAGGGCAAGCCCTGCCCCAGGCTACCTTGCCCAGCCCCATTTGGGTCTCCAGAGAGGAACCAGCTCCTGTGCCTGGCCAGGCTCCTGCCTCCCAGCCAGTGCTGACAGCACACACCAGCTACATCCAAGCCAGTCCCATGCAGCCCTCCCAGGGCTCATCTTCTGGAATCCTCCAAAACTCATCTTCTGGAATTGTGGGGCTATGGAGGAAGGAAGAGGGAAGAAAAGAGAGATGCAAGCCCCTTGAGCTGCAGAGAGCAGCTTGCTACCTAAAGGCGTTCGACTGCCTCAGAAAGAAGAGGTAAATTTAAGGAACCCACAGCCAAGAAGTTGTTTTGCTGAGTCTGAAATCTCATTTTTATGCTTATCGCATGCAAAGCTGAAAATAACACTGGCCACACTTACAACCCGATAAGGGGAAAAATGTGTTGAATAACAGCCAGTGCAACTGAAGAGAAATTTGTTGCACAAAAAAACTTTATCAGAAAGCATCCTTCAGAAAAACAGATAAATACACACACTTCCACAGTGAAGCCAAACCCCTGTAATCTCCCTGAAGGTTGTGCAGCAACATACCTACAGATGCCCACCAGCTCATTACTGGCCCTTAGCTGGAGATGATAATTTCTGTAGGTCAGCCTCCAAAACAGCTGGTGTGAGCTTTCCCTAACCTGCTCCAGGGCAAACTCCACCAACAGCTGAGACTCCCTTCAGTGACAGGGAAAGCTGGACAGGCAGCAGGCTGTTATTTCTCCATAGAGGTTCACATAGCTTTACATATACTATCACTAGTTTGGCTTCTCCCTCTGATCCTAAATCAAAGAATCGGGAGGAATAAAGAAAATTGGGTGTCAAGAGTTGTGCATGGCACCATCTCTGAGCTGACCATATGGAAGAAAAACCCAGACACTTCAATACTCCACAGAATCAGGTCCTAAATCTTTGAACAAGTCTTGAGTCCATTTGAAAGTGACAAAAGGGCTCCGAGGATGGAGTCGTGGCTCTAAAATTGGAGAAGTGTTATGCTGAATGTGCTATTTTGCCACCTTCTCCAGCTGCAGCAGGGGCAGCTCTTCATTACAGCCCCCAGCCTGCTCCTGGCTGGTTGTCAACATGCCCAGTGGAAATCCCTCCAAACTGCTGGTGCATTTCAAATAAATGGGTCCAATTAGCAAAGCTTTATGACTGCAGCTGAAATGGTGGGGAAGGATCATACCAGCAACCAAGCAGGCAGATCAGAGGGGGACAAAGCTTCCAATAGGTGATGATGAGCCGGTGGGAAGAAGTAACTGTGTCAGCTGGAAGAGAAACGTGAACAGAGCCTTACACTCCCTCGAGCAAGCAATTCCCCAGAGGGGCTGCAGGAGCAGCCCCCAGCCTCATGTTAGCACTTTATTTATAGCATTGCCTTACTGTTCATAACCTTCCCAACTGTGAATTGCAATTCTTCTCCCCCCAGCATTATGGTGATGGTTTGGAACATGGAGATGTTTGGAAAGGGGCAATTTGGCATCAGGAGTCTAAAAAGCAGATACAGATGACATCCTAAATGTATTTTTTATGAGTTTGGAATGATTCCTTTAAATTAAGCTCAGTGTGTGACAGCTTTTGGTAGTGCCGCCAGTAAGGAAATAAAACGTAAAAATCAAGAGGTTCTTGAGCATATGTAGTCTTAAAGATCGTACCCTCTGGACACCTTGCTTTCCCTCATGTCACTTTGAGCTGCGATGTACCAAGTGCTTCCCAAGGAAAGTGCTCCAATAATTTTCAATTGTCTCTTCACCACATATGCCCTCAAACCCCAACATACTTCCAAATTCAAGGCTTATAAAAAATTAAATGCTCCAATAATTCTAAATTGTGTCTGTTCAGTGTTACTGGAGCCTGTCCATTCCTTCAGTTTGGGGATTTTTGTTTTGTTTGCAGGGGGGAGGAAAAAATGCTTTCTATTAGTTCTTCAAATTGGAAGCCAGTCAAACAGCATCATAGGAGAATGATTCAACAGCGTCTGAGCTGATTCACAGTGTATCATAAAACAGGATTAGGAAAACAACAATACCTGGAGGAGAAAGAACCCACACAAAGGAGAAAAAACCCACACAAAGGAGAAAGAACCCACACAAAGAATCACGACAGGATAACAATACCAGAAAGGAGCAGAGGGAATAATCTTCACTTGGCTTCTGAGGAGCAGGTCAGATGACCTAATAGATGGCTTTCAATGCCCTTCATTCCCCGCTGCGTCACAGGGTTCAGCCACCCAGATCCAGCCACCATAACTTAATAAATAGCTCTGCATCGACTGAACAACGTTAAGTGTTTCCGTGTGCACACCTGCAGCCTGTTGTCATTTATCTGAGGCCACGGTCCCCCTCTGGCACAAGACCCAGATGCTATTTCACAGCAGGCAGGAGTTTATGAAGAACTAGGTAGAAATTCATGACCATTTAGGACAGGAAGCAAAGGAAACAATCTGAGGCTGTGAGTCTTCCAGTTATAAACCAAAAAGTGGGGTTTTCTCAGTCTTACTCAAGAAGACACACACACACAATGCAGCACATTAAAGTAGCAGAGGTGTCAAGCTAAGCATATTCCCTAGCACTGTCCTGAACTGGAATGAAATTAAACATGTATTTCATGATCTCCTGAATCAAAGCATCAGCAACCACTTACGGCCAATGCCAAGGTGGAAGAGGAAAGCATCATTTAAAATCTATTCCCTGTGAACCTGAAGATCCTATTGACAACCTTGTTGTAAATTAGGCCATACCTGTTACAACTGCGGCCTTGAAGTGACAGAGGAAGGCAGGGACTCTCTCAGGAGTTTTACTAGATCGGGAATAGTTGAATTAGTTCTATGCAGAACATGAAATCACAGCTTCACACAAGTGAGGAAAATCAGACAATTATATCACAATTCCGATAAAATAGCTATATCCAAAGTTTAGTAGAGAGACACAAAAACAGGGAGGAAAAAGAAAAATTTCCTATGCCATGGTCTCGTCTTGTTGACTGAAAAAATGATAAAGTGCATCCTTGTTTAACTCACTGCAGGGTGCCTGGAATTTTATAGAAACTGCTGCAACGTGTCTCCCAGTGGGGAACAACTGAAGCATGAGATAAGAAATCAGCCATATCCTAACTTGCAATGGCAGGTGCTGTAAAAGGAAATGCCCAATAAAGGCTTAATATATAGGAAGACGGCAAATAACTGCCTGGATTTTTGAAATAAGAAAGCATAAACCAATTCTCTAATCACGTCTAATCAAAGAACACCATCAGTTGCTAAAAACTTCTAGGAAAAAATGGGTATCAGAGCGATGGTAGCATGCATATCTTCTTCAGTAGTGTTTTGGGAATATTTTACCTGCAGAATTTAATTCCCTGTTATTACTTCTGAGCCTGGAGGTGAAAGTCATAAATCAGGACCATTCATAACATGCAGTAATGGGGTGAAATATTCATAAGGAGCGTTACATGATGAAATCCTTTGGGATTGTGTGTAACACTTCCAGTCCTTGATGACACCATTAAAAATTCTATTGTCAGTAACATCTATTCTTCCCTAATTCCTATACTGGGTTTTCATTCTTTTCTGCCAACATCTCCAAATTTTGCTGTCATATGGCATTCCATCCACCCTTCTTCCCTGCTGCCCTAAATATATGTTTAAAACAAAATCATAGGAAAGCATTCCATGCTTAAAAAGATGGGCAGGTTTTAAATTACACTGTATTTACTTATAAGGGCTTTTAATACCAGAGGAGCTTTCCCAGGGAGTTTTGCTCTGATTTCAGGACCCCCACCGTTTTTATAGGGGGCTATTTGGTCCCGTTTAGAAGGTGGCTACATTTTGAGTAAAAAAGACTGCAATGCTATAAAATAAAATAACATTGTCTCCACCCTTCTACTCCTCCCATCTACTGAGTTAAAAAAAAAAAAAAGATCCCAACCCATGTGTTAGAGCTTTGTTTTCTGAGTAACGAGACTAATCATGTTTCCTCTGCTTGAGGTTTCTCTCTTCTCTTCCTTTTCTTCTAGGTCCTCTGGATCCACATTGACATAGGAATATCCCATGATGGAGAAAATAATGCACACAGCAAAGAGGAGAACAGTGAACAAGACAAATTCAGCCCACTAGGAAAGAAAAAAGAACAGCATGTCAGGGGACCCCAGACTCTCAGTCCAGAGGATTTCTCTGCACTTCCAAGTGCTTTTTAAAGAGCTGGGTGAAAATTACTTTTTAGCTTCTGAGATTGCTCACAAGATAGAAACTTTCTCATCCTGTTTTCTGGTAAACTCATGTACACATAATGTAATTATGAATATGCGATATAGCTTGAAACAAACCAGTTAGATTGGACTAGTTTCATTAAGTCTTTTCTTACAAATCTGTCCTGACTGGAACAAACGTACCTGGGCTTTTTGCCCACAAGATGCCTTTGGGAGAGGCAGTTTCATGTTAGCCAGAAATGAGCCCCATTTCACACCTTTGTGCCGTCATCCCAGGAGTCTAATAGCCTGAATTAAACAAGCTCTGCACCACAACCTCCCCATGCAAGCCCGACATCTCAGGGGTGCCACAGGCAGCTGGCCCTGAAGGAGTCCCAAACTAGACGCTTGAGGAGGCTGCCTGCCCACTGGGCTAGCTGGATGAAGGCAAGATGCTTTTGGTAAGCAACTGCAACATGTGGCTGGCATCATGTCCAGGCTCCAGGCCCAAATACAGCCTGCTTGCCTAGAGCTGAGCTCCAGCAACGTTATCGCACCGCAGGTCACTATTATTTACTGCCACTGGGAGGCTTAGGGGGAGCCATTGCTCCAGAGGGCAACACTGCTGAGGGCAACGCAGAGCCCTGGCTGGGAGCCAGCTCGGTGCAGGCTGCCATCACTCTATTGCAGGAGCCTGGGGCTGTACAGAGAAGCTGTTCCTCCAGGACACAGACATCCAGAAGCACCATCCAGGCCTGTTTTAAAGCATTACCTTTGTTACAAGAGCCAAACCATACCTGTGCCATTGGTGCAGCCTGTGCAACAACGAGCACAAGGGTATTCCCAACAGCCACTGTGAGCAGCCAGCCTGCCTGCAGCACCGACTTCATGCTGGCCGGAGACTGAAAAGAGGAGAAGGGCCTGGTCAGTGGGTATCATGCTGTGCTTTTCTGCCCTGCTTCAGCCTGTGATGTCCTGCCTGGTGTAGGTGTCACTGGGCTCAGCCTAGGAATTTCCTCTGTGCAGAATTTCCTCTGTGGTTAATTTCAACAGCTACATACAAGGAGCTTTCAAAACACGTCCTCCAGGAGGACATATGAAGAAAGAGGAGATGCTGTTGTTGCAGAGCTGGATCCTGATCTCATCCCCAACCTGCATTATCTGAAATTGTACAATCAGGAAGTTCAGGGAGCCACAAAACAAGCCCTGCAGCTTGGAGTCTGGTGCCATGTGGCTGTACACCTCTGGAAAAGAGACTGGATCTTGATGTTAAACTTCCTGCTG
>NW_009213592.1:78266-90528 GCF_000690835.1 Fulmarus glacialis
ATTTTCCACATCCCATGGCAGATGGTCCCACTGTATTAATTGCCCTCGTTAATAAACATCTGCACTTTACTCCCAGGATAAATTTGAGTAGCTTCAGCTTTTTGATCTTGTAATGTCTCAGGCAACAATCAAATCATCCCTTGCACACTCATTACCCCTTGCTCCCTTGTTACAGACTCATGTAGGCTTAGATCCCTTCAGCCTCTCATCTTAAAGCAGGTTCCAAGCCCCCATGTGACCCTGTAGTCCTTGAGTTACCTTTGCCTTTTTATCACTGGAAAATACGTACCACAAAATATTTTACTGGGAGAAAAACCCGATATTACAGTATTCAGAGCTTTCACATTAAAATAAACTTCTATCCAGTTCTGTTCTATGTTCCCAAGTTTACCAGAAAAGGAGTTTCCTGAGTGTAATTGAGAACAGTTATCTTCAGAGTATGAATTAATTTAGCTTGAAGGCACCCAGCAAGCTGTGTAATAATCCCACTTTTAGCTGAACCACAGATAACATTGTCAGTAAGTGTCATGCCAAAGGATGTATAACAAGTCAATGGCAGATGCAGGAACAAATCCTGAAGTCTAATTGTAAGCCTAATCTAAAGTCTAATCTTTAAGTGGAGTACCTGGGAATAGGAGAAGGCCAGACCTGTAACGGAGAACATCACCTCCGCAGCAGATATTAATAAGTATTGCGGTAACTGCCAAGCCATATGGACATTGTTGGCTTTGATGTCTTCTGACTTCCATGTCTTAACAGCACCTCCAGAAACCTAGCAGGAAAATAAAGGCACACTGATTAGCTGCTCAAAGATCAGATCCTTCTTAGCCTGGACTCCAACAGCAACTTTATCAAAATGAAGTTTTAATTAAAGGTGGAAGCAAAGCTCTGCCCTGGAAGCAAAACTCTGGGTCTGACCCCTGCCATTTCCAAGCCTGTTGGGAACGGGCTGACTCCTACTGCACAGGGCAGAGGTGGCAGGTTGGAAGCATCCCAGCTCATTCATGTGCTGCAAGAGTTGCATGAGTTATTGCAAACCAAAAAGTTGCCTTCTGTAGTGGGGTTGGGAAAAGCCTGTGTGGTACTTGTGCACAGCCTGTGACCTGCTGCTGTCGCCAGGGCCAGAAGAGGACAAGAGGATAAATGCTCATTGCAGCTGTGTGGCCACTGCTCCCATTTCATTGGCACTGTACAACTCCCCCACTATAATGGTGACACCCAGACAAATCCAGTTCAAGAACACCAAGCGTAGCAGAGACTGCCCTGTATCAGATGCATTCAGATAGTTATGGTAGCTGTATTCCTCATTCTTTTTGTTTGCTTTCCCAGGTGTAATTAGTACTGCCTGTGGTGCACAGAGGCGCAGAGGCAGAGAGAGATTTAGCCAGGAAAACACTAGGCTGAAATGACTTCAGGCAGAAACCCCTGTGTTTAAGGAGAGTACTTGGGAAAATACAAGGGGTGTTTACAAGATGTACTTAATCACCGTGCAGGGACGCAAGTGAAGAGACTGTATTTTAGCAGGCTAAAAGGGGTGAGAGGAGAGCTGTGCATTGCTCTTTAGCCCATAACGAAATGCAAGCACCATACTGTAACTGCACACTGAGGAAGGCTGGGTAGAAGGCAGCATCCCCATGATTTAAGTATCACAGTTCAGTCACATTAGCAGACTAATATATAGCATTCTTGGTTCTTCTATATAGCACTCCTGGCAGAGGAGCAGGGCTCAGTACAAATCACTGCAATAATTAAAAATTATCTTGGCCTGGAGCAAACTAATTCTCTACAGAAGGAGGAAACCACAGGGAGAGAGATGGAAAAACAGGGTCAAAAAGATTAAAGGACTAGCACAGGGTCCAGAAGCGCTGAAGGGTTGAGGCACAGAGCCACCCCTGAGCAGACATGGCTACAGCAGCGACTTTTGTAGATGGGACCACAAACTGGAATCCTTGCCCACAGTGACGTGGGACACATCTACCTCAACTGGCCCTGACTCAGTTGTGTTACCAGAGGCTCTGGGGCAGTATTCTTAGTGTAATATTCTTCATGCAGCTTCTCTACTTGGTTTCTCATCTGGTGAAAGAGGCTTGCAGCCATGGATGAAGAGTCTGGTCAACATCACTTCAAGTGTGTATGTGTTTTATGTACATAAATCTATGCACTTACAGATGGCAGCATCTGTCTGTTCCCTCCAGGACTGTGCATCCCACTTCAGCTACTGGAGTTAAAAAAAAAATGCCAGGTGCTTTGCAGCTATATTTTCCCCCGTACGTATTTGGACTCTGCAGACGTGAACAGCTCCTATTAATTGCCCAACAGGGAGATGTTACTGCCAGGGAGTAGCTGACAGCACTTTGCTCTGCTCATCACAACACAGTAGTCAAAGTCTCAGAGGGCAGCTTAGCAGTGTGTCCTGTCAGACCCAGTTTGTCTGTGTGCCTGTGCAGTGGAAAGGTTAAAATGGGAACTAAGCTGATCACATTCATCTCCGTGGCTCCTGCTAGCTGGACCAGGGTTGGAGCAGTATGCCTAAGAGGCTGGCAGGCAGGGAAAGGAATCCACCTTCTCAGCAGTGCTCACGCCCCAACAGGGCTAGGTTGTTCAGAACTCCATGCCTTGACTTTACACTAGGCTCCAAATGAGCTGTGCAGACAGTGAGAGGAGGAAAAACAGATGCACAATCTCATTAACCTCCTCCCTCAACACTTTGTCCCTCTTCCCCCCATGCATAATCCACAAGTCTTGGAAGATCAGCAAGTTAAATGTGAGGATACAGCAGACTGTTTCTGCAGAGTTTTTCAGGTGTGACGTACCACCAGGCACAGTATTTTAAAGACCATAAGCAGAGTCAGCTCTTGGCAGACTAATTGCTCTCTGCAGTGCGCTGGGTCAATGTTAACTGAACAAGGATGGCATGAGACCAGCACAAACCATGGATCACATGATTTTCTACGGAGAATTTCCATCACAGAAAAGTTCTTACTTCTTCTTTAACCCATGAGATCTGAGAAGATCACAGTGTAAGGTGCAAAGAGTACCCACTCACCTTGCTTATGTAGGTGCGAAAACCTTTTACTAGCCCTTGTATAATGGACTGCCTTCAGATGGTTACTGCCCAGGTCTCGTGGGTAGAGAAAGCAAGTGAGAGTCACAAACATAAGAACAAAAGCATTGCCAGAGACTAGAACAGAAGGAGCTTACTACCATCACAGGGACACTTACATTGGTTATCACAATAGTGTATGATGCACCGAAGTCAAGCAGCCCCAGCTCCAGGGTGAATTCTCCCATTTCAGTTATGCATTTTCCATTATTATACCTAGATACAATGATGAAGTACAGTATTTCTCAGTTAGTCCCACAGACAAAGAGCACGGAGCAGAGCTATCAAACATGCCCCTACAATGGGAATAGGGAGGATGTATGATGTAAAGCTGCAGTAATGTTTAAGTCAGATGATCACTAGAGTTCTTGCCATCTTTTCCTTCCAGAAATACTTAGGCACTGACTGGAGTTCACCTAATGACCTGGGGTATTGCTAACATTTTTAAATGGTTTCTGCTTCTTCCTAGCACTGATTTCCTGCCCCCCCCAGGTTTATTTTCCTTCCAAACTTTTCTCCACTCCTTCAGAAATTGTGGGCCAGAGAAGTTAGCCAGGCTCAAGCAGCCTTCAGGAAATCAGAGATATGCACCCACAAGCCACTTTGCTTCCTTTCAGTAGAGCAAATTAGCCTTCATATGTGTTCTTCTGATTTTGGATGTGTGAGATGGCACAGAGGCTCAGCAGCATTGCCACAATGGCTGCTGCATCTTACTAAATTGCAGCAATAAATATTTTGGATGGAGCTGATGCAGAGAAAAGCCATGAAGCTTGTTTTGAAACCTTGCAAACGCCAGAAATACCCTACAAGAGCCAACTCCTATGCTGCCAAACCAAGGCCATATGGAGCCCCTGTCTAACAAGCCCAGCCTGCAAAGCCATGTAGTGTTACTTGATGTTACCAGCCTACATACTAACACTTTGTAGTGTGGAGTATGAATTGGCCTTTCCCTGAGAGCACCCTAACATTAAGAGCTTGGGCCTGAGAAAATATCAAAATAGAGCAGGCATCAAATGGCAGAGGGGACTTCACTATGTCCCACCTACTCTGCTGACAGATGCACAGGAATGGCCAGTCTCTTTCCTCCAGGCACCCACATAATGTAAATAAAAACTCAGAGAAAGTTAAGTGCTGTATCTGGACTTCTTCAAAAGGCTTTTTGCATTTCCAAAACTCCCCTGAGCTGACTCTGAGAAAACTCAGATTATAGCGTAAATTAGGATGTCATTATACTCATGTCATGAGAATAAATTTTCCAAGCTTTGTCCCTACTGATTTTATCTTACCAAAGCAATGACAGCCATGGGAAGGGAGCTATCCCAGACACTGTTTGGAGGCTGAATCTATTCAACTGCATATTACACACAGAGATACTGATTTGCTGTGCTTTGGCTTGGACACTTTGCCGACTAAATGTGAGATGCTTCTGCACGAGTGGACCGGAGCACCTGCTCTGTGCAGAGCCGATAATTCTGCTTTTTTACAAACATCTGCCCCCACAACCAAATGCCAAGACAATAGCAATGAAGGTTTTGCTATTCGCCTAAGAAAAGCCCCATTGTATCCAAGGAAAGGCCTTAGCAAGGGCCTTCAGCACAGCAAGGAAAACTTACTCGTCCCTCTTTAGCAGCGAGTACTCAGAAGCGCTGTAGTTTTTCTGAATAGCAATGAACCGTTTGCTGTCAATGGTGAGGTTGACATCTTGGCTCAAACCATTAATGAATCTGCAAAGAAGGCATATTTCATTGGGTTGTCAGACAGGGCAGGAGAAGCATAATATCAGACACTTCAGAAGTGCGCTCTCTCTCCCAAGGCATTCTGTAACTCCATAAGGTTATGACAGCCTCTCCTGCAAGCTACCAGAATAATTGCCTGATTCGATGCCCAGTTTTTCAATATAAGATTAAGTTTTCCCTGCTGTGTAATTTTACCCTCTTATTCTCTCTCCTGTGAAAAGTGACCCTCACTTTTTGTGGGTTAGGACTTCCAGGCAATCTTTTCTCAGAGACCTTCAAAGATTGTTCCGTGGCTGTTTGAGAGGACAGAGCCCCAGCCCACTTCAGGAAACTGTAAAGTTGGGTGTCCTGATAAGCGTGTGCACCACGCTGGCATACTTTCCAAGGAGTTTCTACCAGTGGGAAAGGGTTTTCTAGCAAAATAAGATATTTTCATCAAAACCAAAACTTTCATTGGAATGTTCAGGTTTGGGTTTTTTTCACCCAGTGATTATATGCTTTTTCATACACAAAAGACAGTTTCCTTTTGACAACTCAAAAATTGTTAGCAAAACCAAACACTTTTCATTTGATCTGACTATGTTTTAAAATATTTTGGTTTTCAGTTCTTAAAATGGGGGTGAAACCCCTGAATATAGTCAAGTGCTTAACAAAAGTAACTTTTTAGTGGAAAAATAGTTTCTTCCTAGTGAAACTTCTTCACAAATTGTTGAAGGGAAAGTGTTGGGATTTTGTCAAAAATGTTCACAGGAAAATATAAAACATTCTGACTGCAGGTGTTAATCAAGTCTCCAAGATGGTGTTTAGTCAGTAGAAGCCTTCAGAAGCACAGGGCTATGAAGAGATACTGCTCTCCTGCTCTGTCAACACAGGCTTTTGGATAAGGGATTGGACATTGTTTTATGGTATCTAAAGTTTTTGAGGGTTTTTTTGTTTGGTTGGTTTTGGGGGTTTTTTTGGGAGGGGGGTGGGGGTGTTTTTTGTTTGTTTTTTTCCTAAATTGCAGCTTGCCCAAATCCTTCAGAAAGTCCAGCTAGAATCCTCTTTTTTTTTTTTTTTTTTTTTTTTGTAAATCTGCTTCTTCTGCATGTCAGCAGCCTCACATAGGTCTGGTGATGTGGTGCTGGAGGTAACTGTGACCTCAGCGAGATGGCATCTCGGCACAGACTGGCACAAGACTGTTCATGGACTAGCTCAAATTAGGAAAGTAGACTAGCTGTTTAAGCAGAGCCCAATGCCTAGCTGAATTGTTTACAAGGATGTAAATTCAGATGCAAAATTGTTGCTGTATCCAATTTAGTAGGCATTTGTGCATGAGGTTGGGTGAGATAAATGAACGTCATGGGTTGGCCAGTTCGCAGAGGACAAATGGCAACGGCTCCTTTCCAGATTGCTTCTTCCCTTTCTTTCCCAAAAAGGTGGGACACAGTGACATGAATTTACCACTCTTCCAAGGGAGGAGATCTTTTATGTTGCCATCTCAGCCCAGACTATCCTAGGCAGTAAGCAGCAATAATGCTCAGCTCTGCATGGCGAGCGTGGGAGGTGACATGCTGTCAAGCCTCCGCAGCTGACACCTGAGTCTTGCATGAGAAGTGTGGACTAGATTCCAACCTAAGAACATCTGGGTTATGTTACATACAGTTTGCATTAGACAAAAGCAGTTTCCCTCACCCCACCACCTCCAAATCCTCAAAAAAAGCCATTCCTACCTAACAGCTGCCAAACCGTTTTCTGGCTTTGCTTCCAAGTCTGTAATCTAAAAAGGGGAAGAAAAAAAAAAAAATCAAACATATTTATTAATGCTGCCTTATAACAACGTGTAGCAGAAAATACTAGTGTCTGTGGAGTTATACATGTGTTGCAAAGCCCATGGAAATCTAACGGACTCTCACATAAGCTTTACATCAGGACACAGAAGTGAAGTCCTGGTACAATGAAGTCAATGGCAAAATTTCAGCTCCACCAAGGGCTTAAGATGAGATCACACCTTTTTTTCCTCATCTCCTGTGTAAAAAAGGCTACAGAGTTTCAGCCAGTCACCCTTCTACTGAGGTATGTAACACCCCCCAAAAAAGTATTTGCCTTGATCTGACGAGAGCAAGAGAGCATTATCCACGTTAGCCTCTTTCAATGATTAGTTACAATTAAACATGAGTGCCTTATTCCTACAAAACCTGCAACTGCCTAACTTTCAGACCTTGATTCTTGGCATACTTGTAGACTTCACAGAAGCCTAAAGCCAAGAGTAACCGCTAGGTTATGATTCTGATCATTATGTATCACTCATACTTTCCCTGACCCTCAATACTGAAGAGATTAAACTCTTGTATGGTGCAGGCAGACAGCAGGAGAGACCAAGATGCACTGAGCTTGTTTGCGCTGACAGTCTCTGCAGACACATCCCTGAAATGGCCACCTGGTTGGGCACACTGGGGAGTGAAAGTGCCTCTCCTGGAGATCACAGCTAGAGCATCAGCTCAATAGTTAACATGATCTACATTCATTCGAGCAGAGCCTGTTTGGTGTACAATGCTGAAAAAAGACAGTAAAGACACAGCCCTGCCCTGAAGATAGTACGTCACACAAAAAGAATACAGAGCAAGGTTCTTGGCTGGTAGAAATCCACAGTTGTGCCACATCCACTTAAGCTGGCAGGGCAATTTCAATGTTCTGCCCACAGACAGAACCCAGGCAAGCCAAAAGGGACTGAATCTACTTTCAGAAACTGGCTTTCTCTTAAAATTTTCTAGCCCTTTCTCCACACTTTCTTCCTGATGTTAAACCCTGAGCTTCTGAGACCAAGGATCCAGAATTTTTATAGTATACCTATAAAATGTCTATTGTACTTCAGTGTGATGTGCTGACCCACAAATAAAGTATGCCCTAAATAATAAATAGCCACAGTGAATAATAAATGTCAGAGCAATAAATAATAAACAACATCATCATTTTTTTCGATGGGAGACACATGGGGATTAACACTCTAGTTCATTGCAGACAGGCCAGCCAAATTATTACTCGCTTTCATCAATGATCCCCAGAGCTCTCAAATTCATTTCCTGCCTACTCAACAGCCCATAAAGGAGAAGAAACTAATTTCAGACTGGATCCTTCCAGGAATGCATCCCCACCTGAGTGAGGGGGCCAAACACAGCAGTGAGGGAGGCTGGTGTGGGCCATGGCTACTCCAGGGCAAGCCCTGCCACACAGCAGTGATGGTGGCATTTCCTTCCTTGCGTTGCAATGCTGGAAAAGTGAGTATCATGTACCACACTGTCTTCCACACCTCCCTTATCTACAGCTGAGAATGACAGGTCAATAGCATCACCCAACAGCACGGCTGTTCCCCAGCGCATGGGAGCCTGCCCGTGCCAGGGTGGGCATTAATTTAAGCACAGGCTAGACAGCTAGGGCAGCACAGAGACGTACTGAAGCTTAGAGATTGCTTTGCTCCAGCCTGTCACAGGCTTTCACTTCTTAAGAACTGTATGAAAATCACTGTACGAGTGTCCATTTCTTAAGGTAACAGCACACAGTCATCAGGGTCACAGGGGAACTTATCAACATTGTGTGATAATGAGCCCCAGGCTCTAAAACATAAGCAGCAAAAACCATCAATGTTAGGAAAAAAAAAATTCTTAAAACTCCTCATGTGATTTCCACTATACAATATTGATTGCTTGATGTGGCAACCCTGCAAGGTAGGAGGCTGAGGAACTGCAAAGAGAATTGATATTTTAGCATGAGGACAGATTCTGATGACGTTTACACACCTGCCACAATGTGCAATAACACCATTCATTTCAAGAGGGCTTCTTAGGATACAGCTACACGTAAAAGATACCAGAATCTGGCCCTATACATCCCATATGCCTCTCTCTGATTGTTGCAGCAATACACAAAAGTCCAAATGCAGCTGGCTCTGCTGCAGAGCCTGAAATGAGCTTAATCATTTATTCTGTTCAGCAAAACAAATGGGCCTTCTGTGCATTTTCACTAAACACTTGCAATAACTAAACCCAGAATCATTCCTCTGATGCTTTTATTCCACGCCCAGCCCTAGAGCCTCTTTAAGATCTTTGCTTTATAGAACCATCTTTGGGGGAAAATCTCTAGCGCTCTGTTTCCTCAGCTTTCTCAAGCTCTGCTGCCTAGCAGGCATGACTCTGCTCTCCCACTGCAGCATTCACTGGATTAAAGTGTGCCCAGAAACTCTCAGATGCCGTAACGCCTCTATTAATCAACCAGCAGAAATGCGTACAGATCCAGTGCTGCTAGCTAAGAAGTCAGGTTTAGAGCATCTGAGAGCAATCAAACAGACATTGTAACTGAGCAAATGAATTAATGAGCCTATTACCCCATTGTATCAACACAGCCATTGAATTAATACTGTATTTACACTTCACTCCCACACTCACTAAGCGGCTTGATAGGCTTTCTTCTGCCTCAAAAACAATTAAGCTGTATACTGATTTTTCCTTCACGGTGTAGTTAAAAGCAAGAGACAATCCTTGACGTTGCAGGGTGAAGCGAAGGCTCTGTTGCTCTCCATTCAATATTAATTTTGAGTACTCAGCTGGGTTCTGTGGAAAAAACAAACTTGGTTACACTTTCTTCAGATGAGAAAGGATCTGGCTCTTCCCACCAAGTACAACCCTATCCTCTCTTCACGGGAGCCTGTAAAGAGAGGTTAACAGTCAGAGCTGTCTTCTACAGCAAAGGGCCTATGTTGACCTATATGCTTTGGGCTGGTCAAGCCAGAGCTTGGAATACCTTCTCTTGCTAGATGCAATCCAAAGGTCAGGGAACACCTCCCACCCACACAGCTACCCTTTTTCCTGGCCCTGCTCTGCCCCGATAGGACCACATCTAAAACATGGCAGGCTGCTGGTGGCCAATGGACTGCTGGGCTGAGTCCCAAACTAGCCTGACCTGTAAAGTAATCTGGAAGCTGAAATAGGAAACAACCCAGTTAACTGCCTTCCTATTTCTTTCTTCCTTTGCAGGTAAATACTTTCCAGATGCCATCCAGATCCCAGAAGCTGAGCACTGAGAGATGTGAGCTGAATGTCTCTACATGCTCATCTCAGGACAACTATCCTTTACTCCTAATTACAGGTGAATGTTGTTAGCCATTTCCTCCTTTGCCATGGAAATATGTCTCCAAACTTTCCATTTCTGTCTCATCAACAGAGATAATACGTTCCATTTTTAAAGCTAGTTCCATGCACTTCTAAGGCGGTAGAGGAGAACAAGCTCTAGCATCTGTGGGCTTTATTAAAAAATGCCTGAAAAAAAGCCCACCCTTTCTTCAATGGGACGCAAGTCAGGCCTTCCAGCCCCACATATGTGCTTACCTGAAAAGCCTCCACGGGCTGCTGAAATAGGTCCCAGCCTTGGATTGTCACTTGAACAGGGTTCTTTGCCAAATTCAGGACCCGAATTAAACTTTCTTCTGGGACAAGTCGAGGCATATCGGTTTCCTAATTAAAGTAAAAGGCTTTAAGTGCCATCTGTATGCTTTATTAGCACTTTAATATCTCTTTATTTTTAGCCATAATAGTTTTCCTCTCTGTAATGACATTTTTCCATCCCTTCCTCATCAGAAGTTGCACTGAGAGAAAACTGAACATAAATCTTATTTAGGGAGGTTTCCTTATAGTAGCTCAATAGCCAACCTATCATTCCTCCCAAAAACTGCTCTTCACACTGCTAAACGTACAGGCTACACAACTGCTGGGTAGGTAGAACAATGTCACTGCTTTCATTATACAGCTCCCTATTGCCTGGATTTAACCAACTGCCATATCAGAATGGAAAAAATTGTGCTTAGCTTTCAAAAGCAGTGACCAGAATAATTATTTCCCACTGCAGTCAGTGACTGGGAAAAGAATTAGGCCAGAAGCTAAGCAGTCCAGTCCAGCTCCGTGTCGGTAATCAGTGCTTTTGCATCACTTGACACCATGCTATCTAACAGCCAACTGTATAGATCTTATTCCCTGTTTTCTGAGAAAGGGAAAATGATGCCTGCAGCACAGAGGTATCTCTTTCTGTCAAGAATAATTTCCTAGAAAGAGTACATCAATCAGTGTCATCCTTGTACTACTTGCAGATCTAAGATGAATTTTTTTTAAAAAAAAAACTTCTCTTTTTTTCTCACTTTATTTTCAAGTAGCTGCTATTAATACTTCAGAGCTATTAATTTTTTTCTATCTCATCCTATAATTTGGGTATTACAGGCAGGGCAGTTTGAACCTAACTTGGTGGGGAGACACACTGTCAGAGAAGGTAAGGCAACACTGATTTCCCCATACCCATATGCTGCTCTGGACCAACAGGTCTGTTAATGTTACCCAGCAAATTCCATTACTGTGGCTTTTCACCTGCGCCACCCACAGCCAGGCCAAGGTGGGCCATCTTATCCCCCTCTTTGCTAGAGCTTTTAGTGGCCTTCCCCCTCTTTGCTAGAGCTTTTAGTGGCCTTCAGGGTAAAATTTCCATGCACAGGCAGCGAGGAACCTCTAACTCACCTTGCCTCTGCCCAGAGGAGTCACCCACAGCCAGAGCAGACTTTCAGTGCTCGGCCAGAGCTGCTGGTGGTGGCAATGAGAGCATTTCTTTGCTCATGTAAAGAGGTCAGAAAGAAGACCCGAACCCACAAAGTCTCATTTCAGTGGGAGACTTGTCAGTGGATTCACCTGAGGAACCAGCAGATATTAATCCAGGGCTGTGCACCAGCCACTCTAACAGAACATTTTAAGTAAACATGGAAGCTTTAAAAATTAATCCTATAGTAACTTCTGTGAGACAAAGGTCAGCCAAAGTCTGCACAAGGCTGATCACGGGCCAGAAATAAATGGTACAAATCTGCAGGGGCTAACATCGAATTTACAAGAGATTTGCTGCCATCCTGCCTGGGGATGCCTGGCAGTCCCTGATGCCTGTGACTACGGAAGTGACTGCATTCACCTGCCTCACTAGAGAAACAATTTGGCTTATAAAAAACCACATCCCCACCCTAAAGTAAGAAAGTAATTAAACTAAAAAAACAAAATCACCGCACACACACACACAAAAAAAAAACCAAACCGTAAAATAGAGGCAAGCTACAGCAAGAAATAGGAGAGAGTACAGACTACCTTTTGGGAATTAATCACTAGCATTAACTAGATGTCTTTCAAGCACTTTGACGATGGAAATCTAGAATATAGACCAATACAGATGACCGGTATAGCACAACTGCAAAGACTAGAAAGAGAGAAAGAGACAGAGACAAAGAGAGGGAAAAGTAGACAAAGTAAGAATTATCATTAGCAACTGGATCGGTATGCTTAATTGTAAAGAACATAATAAAAATTATGATCAAGGAACACAATGGTTAAAAGGATTATCTAACAGGCATCAATAAAAACACCCTAGG
>NW_009213592.1:90543-120394 GCF_000690835.1 Fulmarus glacialis
GAATCCCTTGTGCTATACTTACGTTTATTTTGACTTCTAGAACAGCTGCAAGTCCAAACGCCATACCTGCAAGGATCATACCTGTTGCCATTTTCCTAATAGGTCTATGGAGCAAATGAAAGAGGTGCCATTAAGAAAAAAAAAAAGTAATTTAAAATATAGAATACCATTCCTCAGAGGCAAAGATGTGCCAAAACCATGTAATAAACTGTCCAACAGGTAGCACTGGGGATGACACGCTGTTTAAATTGCCAATCATTTAACTTAAAACTATTCTATTATTCTGTATGAGGCCAGCACTGAGGCCAATTAAAACTGATACCCCATGAAAAAAAAGCTCTTTGCTTGCAATTTCATATTATCTTGTTCCTAGCTCTTCTAGTGGGAATAGCTCATGGCATTATGTGAACCTGTGATGTTGGCAGGAGCACTAGAAATTATATATCTTCAAGTCCCTTTTGGGAAAGGCAAAAGAAAAGTAGCATGCTATTTAGCAGCAGAAAAACGGAAAAATGTGTAGTTTGTGTCATCAATGTTTCTGACCATCTGTGGCATCATTCTGGGTTATTTCTCATGCCAATACATTTACATTTCTAGAGAATAAAGAGCTTGCTTCTGAACTCAGAGCAAAACTAGTGCAACTCTAACAGAGTTACACGAGACAATCTGATATAAAGCAGAATAAAACAGGTCCAGAATGGCAGCTCCAAACTGAGTATTGAGTTGTTGATATTTGAAACAAATCTGCTTCTAGATTCAGTAGTCTCCACTCTTTGTAATGGTCTGGATTCACATTCCAGACTGACTGGGCTGTGGGAAATCCAGATTAGGAACCCAAATTCTGATTCTCTGTTACATGCCCTAGGATAAGAAAATATTCACTGCTTGCATCTTGTAATACAAAAATGGTTTTAATCTTCAAAGCTGCATTGGGATTTTGTAGCACAAACTTTTGCAGCCACATAGGCTAACACCCTGCAGGCTACAGTGTTTCCACAGCCAGTTCTACAGCTAAACTGGATAGGAGCCTATTAGTATCCCACATCCAGGGGGCAGAAACAGCATGGCATTCAGTCCTGACCAGTGCATGAGTTTGTGCTGTTGCGTGAACTAGTCTGTGAACTGCTCATTAGGCAGGAATTTTTCTGTCCAGTCAGGGCTCAGTCCAGGGCACGGGCTCACACTGAGGTAGCATGGAGTACACAGGAAGTACAGCTTCTGATGTTGTCCTCCAAAGGGCACCATCGCAAGGCTGGACAATGTCTTTGATATGTCTTTAGGTGCAAGTAATTCAGCATGATGAGAAAGAATCAGGAGGGTGAAGGGGTAGGCTTCTGAGGCTCCTTCCATCCCCATTTTATTTGGTTTGTCTATCCAGCATTTTAGTTTGGATTAGGAACATGCTTTTTAAGCCAATCTCCCACTTATCGTCCCTTCCCATGCTGTGGTTCACGTTGAGAAGTGGTGCTGGAGCATGGAAACTTGGTTCCTTTCAGCTGAAACTGCACTGGCAGAGGCACTCCATGAGTGCACTAACATGCTCCCACTGCTAAAGGGCATCAGTCCACAGAGGCAGACTCAGATACTCTGAAGTAAAATCCCCCAAAATGCATAAAGTGGGTTTCAGAACCAACTTGGAGGTCTGGTCCTATTACACTGCACTTCTTGCTAACATAGACTAGGGATAAAATGCTTGGGCCATATGGAAATTCCCTTATGTACTCACTGACTCAGATCCTAGTGTGGAATCTTTCACAACACATGTAGTCTACATGGGACAGTGAATTTGGCCCCACAGGGACCTCTCAGGGAGGGAATTATTTAGCGGTAATATAGGAGACAAGCTGAAGAACATGTTGATCAAATTCAAAGAGGAACTGTTCATATCTGCTTTCATGAAAAATCTGTACAGAGCAGAATCCAACTGTGCAGGAATCAATGTTTGAGAGTACGAGCAGTATCATAGCATTGGTGAACAAGAAGCCGTGGGAAGAAGGGAAGTAAGCCGTGGGAAAAGGGGAGTAGGATATGGTGTTCGCAGTTCTGAGGACATGGCAGAAGATAAGGAAGTTGGCAGAAGAGCATCGATCACGTGTTAGAGATGACCGTTGCTTAGGGGATTTACTTGGAGATTTCCATAATGCATACGAGGCATAATGTGAGGTATAAAAGGTGCTTGTGCAGTATAATAAAGGTCTTCGTTCTCTCTCAGACGGAGTCCGTGCCCTTAATCACACATCCAACATCACAGAATTTTCCCCTCTGGAATTTGCAGGCCCTATGGAAGAGGGTGATGCTGCCTCTTGGGGCTGAAGGAGAGGCAATACTGGGAAAGGTGAATGGAAATTTGTGTTTCTCCTCCTCAAACGCTATTCTGCACACTTGCTGCAAAAGAAAAAGCACTCAGGCATCTGCATTGTCCCCAAGTACTTACGACATCCAACATCACTGAATTTTCCCCTTTGGAATTTGCAGGCCCTATGGAAGAGGGTGATGCTGCCTCTTGGGGCTGAAGGAGAGGCAATACTGGGAAAGGTGAATGGAAATTTGTGTTTCTCCTCCTCAAACGCTATTCTGCACACTTGCTGCAAAAGAAAAAGCACTCAGGCATCTGCATTGTCCCCAAGTACTTACGTGAAATTAAATTTGCACATGTTTATCAGGGGGTAGAGCCCAAGGTCAAAAATGGGGATGAAGACAAGAATAAGAAGTGGATTTAAGAACTGCAATACAAAAGAATGGGAGTTTAGTGACTAGAAAGCAACTTTCAGTAATTAAACTCATAAAGCACTGTCCTCCAGAAATAATTCCATTACAGAAAGGACATGAACAAACACTTAAAAACCTCCTTTTAAAATATAATCATAGTTTGCACTTCGACAGCTTCCGCTATTTAGTTTTCACAGACACGAATACATTTTGTTCATATCCTCCCCTCCAAGAGGTAAGCAAGCATCACTGGCCCAGTTTCCCTGAAGAGAGGACTGAAGCATTATGTTTTTAAAGAGTACAAAACCCACTGACAATAGAGGCAGGTGACCTTCGGTGCTGTGGTGGGACCTTACAACAAATCAGCAATAATGGAAACATCTTGGGACTTCAGCAAAATCCCAGAGGAACAGGCACTATTCTGTGAGATTGGCAATTTCTCATACTTCCAAACAGCTTGGTAGTCCCCCAGGAACTAAATTTCTCCTGGGAGGGGCAGAGCTTGTCTGTCAGCCAGCAGTGGCAGAGCAAGAAAATAGAGAACAAGCAGAGAGAAATGCTGTTTCAGTTTTGAAGGAAGATTTCAGGGAACAGAACAGCTTTGAAATTCTCCAGAGCTGTTCAGCCTAAGAATTGTAATCAACTGTGACAACACGGCACCATCTTGGAGCCTTCACATTTTCATCTGCCCTGCAGAAAGGGAGAAAGGAAATATATTTCAGGTACAACGCTCATCCCAGCGCAGGGGCATGTTAAAAGGAGACACAGCTTGTATCCTCCACATGCCAGCACTAGTTCAAGAACTATTATGGTGGCATGTCTCCCCACACCTCTGCACTATTCTGTAGGATACAACCTCCGTGTTAGGACATCCTTGGGGTCTTCTGAACCCCAAGACTAAGCTTGCAAAACAGCTAGAGAGCAATAAGGCAGAGTCCACACCACAGCAGTCAGCAGGAGCACTGCTATTACCTTCAAAAGGAGCAAAGAAAGGCCACTGGTCCCATGAGAAAAATAAAAATGAAAGCGAAAAAGAAAATACATTTCTAAGGGTTATTTCCTGCCCTATAGTATCTTTTACCTGCATTTGGTCAGGCTGAAGGACATATATTCCCTGAAACAAAAAGATATTCCAAGTGATTCATAAACACCATAAAATAACAGTGCATATAGCAAATAAGCAATTAGTCCAGTAGAGGCCTTAGCAGCAAAGGTGGCTTCCTCAAATGCTTTATTGTGCTGATATTGTGCTTTTGACACATGTCGTGTAAGGACACAGTGTTTGATGAGAATTGTTTTGTAGAAGGAAGCTACACTCAGTCCTTGATATATGGCAGCTGAGACACAGCCTATGACAGATACTGAGACCCATCTTTCAGACTGGCTGAGCCATGAACTAGGTAAGTGGGGACAAATGGGCATGTTAGTGCCCAAGCTGGGATTTGGGCTTAGAGCTTTCTCCCTCCCTGCTTCTGTAATGGGAAAAGCCCATTCCTATACATGAGTGCTCTCAAGCTTCAGGACCCTCTGAGCTCTGTTGGCATTTCTCCCAAGCACCCCAAAAGGATAGCAAAAGACCATCCCTGAGCCAGTGGGCTGCACAAACACCTCTTTCCTCCCTCCATCTGCCAAGGGCACCTACTGGACTTTGGTCAAATGTGACTTTTGGTTTGAGCCAAAAGTCCTCAAGGCTATAAGGGGTGTCTCACCCTTGCATCATCGTACCCAGCCCTCACAATCAGGCAAGGTCAACAGAGATGGACAGAGGGATCCCAGTCCCCAAAAGGGGGATGAGCTGTCTCCAGGGAGGGGCTGGTGTTTGTCTGAACTCCATGCAATGTTTTTCATTTGAAATTAAGATGAAGAGAAGAGGGGGAAAAATCAGGAAGGAAATAGTATCTTTCCAAGAAAGCACTGTGGGGGTTTGTCTCCTGTTTGCCAGGCTTGTCCTGAGCTGAATCTAGAATGCCTGCTTGTCTCTGCCAGCAGCTGCCTCCTGGGAGAGTGGAAACCACTGGTCACTGCAAAGGAGTCATACAACTAAAAATATCAGGCAAATATCCCCTCCTGCTACTTTGTGCACACTATACAAATGTGCCATTAGGAAACAAGCTGCAAATATTTCATCTCACATTAAATCATCCCCTCTTTAACTCCAGACTTCCTAGCTGAGCCCTTTGTCTGCAGAAGGGAAAAGCATGGAATATTGCAAACATGAACTCCAACAAGCCTAATGGTGGGATCACCCCAATGTTGCAGTTAATTCCCACCTTCATGAATTGGGACAACTCACTAGTGGAGAGCAGATGAGATTGAAACACAAGCCAAAAATCTGTCCAAGTTAGTGTGACAAAAAAGCCCTGAATATGTCCTTCTCCACCAGGGGGAGTTTAATAAGTGACACCTGATTCTTAGATGTTCTGCTAATGGATCACTAAATGCATGTGAGCAAAACAGCAGAAAACCAAGTTTTTAGACACACATCACAAAGACTGTGTGAACTTTCATTGTTTTGTTTCTGAGGTGGATAAATATTACCCAAGGTGTAGTCTTTTTCATGCCTCATTTGAATTAATTAAGTCTAATGAGTATCACATGCTGAGAGCCCAATTTTTAACAGGAGTGACATAGAAGGGCTCAAATGTTGGGCTTTAAGTCAATTTTAAACTGGAAAATGGGCATTTACAATCCTAAATTCTAATGTGAGCATCCACAGGTAAGATCTAGATGGCCTGTTAAAACATATATGTCTGGAAACCAGCCCTGTACGGTGGCATCTTTAGGCAGATAGCTGATCCACATTTATCTGCCACTGCACCCTGCACCATTTGCCATTCACATCTTTGAAGAGCTTTATGTCTACTAACTAATTAATCCTCATCACATCTCTACCTTATACACAAGATTCCTGCTAGGCTTCATTAATGTATCACCAAGTAAGCCAGAGCAGAAATATACAACTACAATAGCTCTAGTTACACCTTACAAGGGCTGCTTACAACTTTCCCTGACTTCTCTGTCTTCAGTAGGGGTAGCAGGCTGGAAGGTCACAGAGTGACTGGTTGCCAGTAGGTCAGCACTCCTGACCTTGCAGGCTGCTGATGGCTCCCCAGCCCTCACTCCTTGCCAAGATGTGCTGTGGTGAATTGAAAATGGCTGCACAGAGCCTCTCGCTTCTAATCACCAAAAGTGCAACTCACCCAGACTCATCAAGCAGATGCTCTTAGTACTGCGAGACTCCAGTTAAAAAGCAAGAGCAGTGATGTTACTACTAGTCTTACCAGCCCTGGTGACATTAAGTACTTACAAAATCAGCATTCATTTTTGTGGCTTGCAAAGTCCACCTGGATCCCTAAGGAGAAAACAGACAGCTGTGAAGCCTTCAAGATGTCCTGTGAGACTGGAAAACTAGAAGACGACAGTGCTGGAGGTCTTATTTCCCATCTATTCCTTCCCTTCTTTGTAACACCTGCCAGTAGGCAGGGCACATTCTTCCTTCTCACCCTCCTGTGCCAGACGCCCGGCAGGACTATGAAGAGATGGCCAGCAGTGATGGTGGGTACTGCCCTAGCAAGCCCCTGGACACCTGGTAGGAGCGTGGCACTCTATCTCCAGGATGCTTTGGTGTCACCCTGGAAGGACAAGGGTGCAATCCCAGGCTGGCAGGCAGACCTGCAACGCGCTGTACTGTACCTGCTGATCAAACAGGGCCCAGAACATTGGCAGTGGTATGAAGAGGAAGAGAACGCGTGTCACCATTTTAATCTCCCTAATCAGCTGTTTCTGTAAAGTGAACAGGCAAAAAGGTAAGACGGGGGTGAAAAGCCAACATGTGATTCAAGCCACAAAGCATAAGAGCTCCTATTTCTTTCTGCATGGCAGTTATTCATTGTCCTTATTCATGATATTGGACACATTTGCATTTCTGCATTTCAGTGCAGCACCTAAACTGTCCATTAAGGGTCAGGAGAGCAGAGATGTGGAAAGGGACAGGACAAATGAGAGCCCGGTGCATCTGAGGAGTGGTGTGGCCAGGCCAGTCTTACTGTCTCCGCTGTCTGTCTGCTCGTCTCCCCCCTTCCCACTCCAAACCTGCCAGGCTTACCGAGTATTTTTCTGACGCCCAGTCCAGCCAGTGATCTCTCTTTGGAATCTGACGGGAGCGGTTTTTCAGCCGGTTTTTAATAGCAAACTAGGGAGAAAAAAAGGTAACTCCCTCATAGCATACCTGCCCTTGTCACATTCCCGACTCAAGGCTGCCCTCCCCATCCCCAAATGTAAGCAGCACCAGAAAACTGCGGGGGTTTTGCTGGACACTTCCAAAATCTCAGATCAGATGCTTTATGACCAATTCTCTGCAGGGAAATTTCTGTGACATCGGTTGGTTAAAGGTATGATGTGGGAATGAACTACCTCATGGGCTTGTCTTTCAGAGACAACTAGTCCCCAAAGACTGTTTCATGCTTGATTTAAAACCTGTTACATGATAAAGCTTTAAACATAATTTCTTCAGTTATTTTCCAAAAAGCACCTGTCGGATTGACCGCTGTGCTGGGGAGGAAATGCCCCGTTATCCAAAGCAATGTCAAAACCAGAACTCTCATTCCTTTCTTGTTCTGTAGACCTTTCTTTGCATATTCCTGGTGCAGCCCATGCCTCATTCACTCCTAGACCAGCTTTCAAGTTGGTTTCTCATTGGAGGAGAAATCAGTGACACCGAATTTGTAACTTGTTTGTTTATGCTGTATGCTCCAGCCATCCTGGCAAAAAGAGTAGCAGACCTCACTTAGAAATCCTATCTTTAAGATCTGAACTGTTTCCCCAAGGTAACTCTGTCACTAGGATTGACCTACGTAAAAAGAAAACGTCTGCTGTTAGCAACAGCTTCCTGAAAAAGAAATATCATCATCCACCTAATAATAAGAGAGTATTTTTTCACATACTATATTCAGCTCACACACTATGAAAAATAATTGATAAGGCCATAATGCAACTTCAGCAGGTGTCTCTTGCATTTACCTGAACATGCTGAATGTCCATAATATGACTGTGTACTATTACTGTCTGCTGATTATTCAGCTGAAAAAAATTGAGTCATATATCTGATACTCTGTGAGTTTCTGAATTTTCCTTTCAGTTCAGTCTCCACCAGCATCTGCCACTAGTGGTTCTACTGACATCAACTGAGTTCATGGAGCTAAGGAAAAACAATTGAAAAGTTGAAAGAATAAAGTAGGACCTAAATGTGTTTCTTATTCCTTACAGCTCCTCAGCAAGATATCCAGGAGCAGCATACAGAAGAACTCCAGATGTCACCTCCCCTTTCCCTTTGCACTCTTCTGACCTGCAACCTCAGTGTCACGCATAAAAAAAGAGAGAATGGCACACACTTACGCTGATGCATTTGCATACTTCCAGTAAGACGTTCCCTTGTGGTGGCGTTTTTCTGTACAGTCCACTTCCAGCAATGAACACAACTGAAAAATATTATAATCCAAATGGGAATTCACATGACTGAAGCTCAATCCTGCACTGGCTTCTGGGAAGGATCCCCCACCCCTGTATTCAACAGAAATCCTCTGCCCTTGGGGCTTACAGTATTGCACTTTTAACAGAATAAATATACAAGACTCCTTTAATGCCTTCAGATGGAAGAAAACGCAACATCCTACAAGAGGCAGTGTGATCCCTAGGAAGTCACCATCATCTTCTCATGATCTGCTCTGGCACAACAGGCACCTCCACATCTGATTCAAAGCTTTGAAAATTCCCTCCATCTATGCTTTTTGTAGGCTAAACTTAAAATACGATCCACATTGAATTGCTGCACCTGATGTTGGAAATCAGCCCTGACTCCTTGCAACCATGTGAGGATTAATCCAGATCCAACACGGGCTCTGTGTACTTGCATCTCACACACATTCAGTGGAATCTGCCATGAAGGTCACTGCATCACACACTGGTGTTAACAGAAATTACCTCCATTTATGGTCTCCATACAATTTAAGATATTGTTTTGTCCTGGTTTTCTCCCTCAAAGCACAAAGAATATTGGACTGAGGCTTCAAAATCCTGTCAGAGATGGGGCTATCTGATTACATATAATTTGTCCTGCTCTTTGAGAGCCTCTGAGCACATTGCAATTCCAAAGACGTTAGCAGGGAGAAGCATAATAAAAGCTGAGCGTGAAATCCATATAACAAACCAACCTCAACTTTTTAAACTAACCCAATTGTCTGAGTCAGTCCACAGCCAGTGGAGAAAAGCAGGCACCTCTGTCCTAACACAGGAGGCCTGGGACACTGCAGGGAACTCACCATTTCTGTTTTCTCACTATGAAGACCCTTTGCATCCAGTCCTGACTTGCAGAACTGTCAGAGAGACCTCTGAAGTCAGTTTAGGTGAGTCACACTGAAAGACACTTTGGACAAGTCACCCAGAATGGGTAGCTGCACTACCTAATTTTTAGCATCTCCCTGTTGACCTGTTGGTGCCTCTAAAAGGTAACTCATTAGAAATACCTTCTGGCGATGCCATTGACTCCTTTGGGAACTGAGGTTCCTGCATTAGGTTTGGCATTCATTTGGAATTAAATAGTATCAATCTTCCCCCATCTTTCAGAAACTGAAGCAGTCCAGAAAATCTTGCTCTATAAGATTTGCATTCTGCCTCTAAATCTATCCTTGCTTTCCATCATCACAGGGAGAGGGCCAGTCAGGGCTGAAAGGGTATTTTCTCCAGTTCTGCATGCTGCTCACATAGTCAAATATATCACTTCCAAGAGCATTTTAGCATGTTACAAAAGAACACAGAGCTGCTTTGCCGGGCAGGCCGTGCAATCTGGCAGCAGGACACTAGCTAAAAACACATTTCAATTGATGCCCTCACCGAAACTACAATATTTACACATCCATTTTCCCCTGGGCAACTACTACTCTGCTAGAAACATTCATCACACAATGGCAAACAGAGGAGCCTGCGCTGCCTTAAACTGATAGGAACAGGCCACAGGGGAAAAGAGAAGCTTCTCAGGCCCGTGACCATGCAGTTTTTTGAAAATAATTGCTGTAACGTTAGCTGTGGCCTGATGACATTTCTCCAGTGTCCTGTTTCTTCTCTCTGATGGAAGTCTGAGGGGAGAGAGCAACATTCACATTCTCTGGGGGGACGAAGTTTTCAAATCACAGATGCTGTGGTGAAATCACACAATTGCTTGGTCTCTCAATTAAGCTAACAAGCTGAATGAGAAGTCACCCCATGCTGTGCCAAAACCTCTCAAATGCAGTGTAATAAGGGGACTGCTCCCCTCAGCAGCTTGCAACTGTGAAACTAAAGCTAATGGGGTGTCCTCTGTATTGGCTACCAAAGAGTAACAGTAAGAATGTGGAAATTGCTAAGTATTTTATAAGGGTTGAAGAAGAAATCTTGACAAGTACATTAATGGGGCTATGATGCAAGCTTTAGGAAACAAGGTGATTGCGGCTGCCTCCTGACACTTGGACAATAAGGGCTTTTTATTGCAACATAATAATAAATTGTCACTGTAATTGTGGGAATTACTTCAGCCAAGCAAAGTGAGACAGCTCAGAATAAAGTAACATCTCATTCAGCTCCTTCTGTGATTTCTGTGGCGCACAGATTCTGAAGCAAAAGTCTGAGCCATTAAAGATGGCCCCAAGCTGCAAAGAGCCTGTGGAAAGGATAGAAGTGGCATGCTAAGCTTCTCTTCTATAAGCTGGGAAACTCTGAGGACTGCTCAGATTGCAGTTCAAAGGCCAAGCCTGCTCGTAGGCAAAGCTGCAAGCCATCAGGAGAATCATTTTGCTGCCTCCCTTTGCTTTACAGAGCAAGGCAATTGTATTGTGAAACATCCACCAGACCACCCTCTCATCAGTATCATGATAAAGGATTGCAGTAAAACCATGGTCTGCCCACCACTAAGTGAACTAGTGATTTTTCTTGCTGTTCTGAACTGTGGAATTGTTGGATGACCTTGAACCCTTGAGTTTCCCATCGCAGCATCCATCCAGAGCTAGTGAATTTGTGCATTTTCTCATTTATCGATGGACTCAAAAATGGTAACTCCTATTACAAGCATTATTGTTTCCACTCACCAAGTGCCAACACCATCAGTGCTGCTGGGACACCAAAAGCCAGTGCATAACAATCCTCTCCAAAACATTTCACATCCCCTGAAAAAGAAGTCAGAAATAAAAGCACCTCATTACAGTCAGACTTATGTTACCAGGGCCTTTGATTTGCTTCCCCTAAATCAGTCACTTCCCCTGGCTTTAAATCTTTTTTGCTGGTGCTTGACACTGTGAATTGAATCTCCTTGAAACAGTTGTCCTCCCTTGATGAAGACAATTTGGAAGCAGGGTTAGTGTGTGCCATCAAAAGCAGCTGATAACGGGATATTGATGAGAATGGTAGAAGGGAGGGGGTAGACAAATAGGTAGAAAGAACTAGAGGAACTGTAATTGGGAAAAAACCCACAACATTTAAAATAACCTGAAGCCATTCTGTATTTGCCTAGATCTAAATAACCACCACTGTGTTTCCACATTATTTGTGCCAGCTGCATGAGTTATTGAGCTAAAAACCTGAATCTGATTTCATAGCAACCTACAGTGGACAAAGTGGAAGACAATACCCCTATATATAAGTGGGAGACAGGATTAGTCTTAAAACTTCAGTTCCCTTTCTTGCCACCTTCCAATCTCACTAGAGGCAGCCTGCTCCAAATGTCAGGTCTTGCAATAACCCATCAGGAAGCCAGGTTTGTTACAGCATGGCTTTGATCGATCTGAGCTATGGTTCACCGAAACCCTGCACCTCTTGGACCAGGTCAGTTCTCACACCATGTGAATTTAGAAATCCAGTTGCAAATAGCAAGCCAGCAGTGGGGTCACTGTTTGTATGCTACTGGCTACAAATTACTGCATTCTTACATGGAGTAATAACAAAATGGCTAAAATAAGCCAACATAGTCAACAGGAAACCAACCCATGAAGCCTTCAGTTGTTCCTGTTTGTTGTCCCTGGGCAGTCACTGTCAGCTGCCTAGCTGTGTATAGGCATAGCATTTATTTACTTATTTTCAGCAAATTAGTTGAAATCCAACAAAGCTGGCAGTGAGACACTATGGGCACACTGAACTTCTGACACGCAAAATGAGTTGGACTTCTCCACCTAAAAGTATATATTCCGCATTTCTGCCAAATGTCTATGAATTGCATTTCTTGCTCTTCCAAGAAAAGCTTTCACATTTAGCAGAAATTTTACTCTTTCCCCATCCTCTCCACCTAATTTCCATGTGGCAGCTAGTTTATTGCTATTGGGACAGATTTTGATGTTCGAAGGGGACTGGATTTTCATCTGCCCACTGGCTATAGTGAGCAAAAGCCCCTTCCCAACAGAGTGCTGACCTGGGGACACCGGTGAGAGAAAGAGCACAAGATACAGCATTTGACTTTGCCCATAAGCATGGTGTAAATATGAGACAAGCACAATTGCCCACAGCCTTGTGAAATGAACGGCCTGTTAAAATAACCACTCTGAACAAAGAAAGCTTCCTGGAGGCCACAGACGAAATGAAAAAAATTGCTGCTAAGTGTGAAGGCTACCTTGTCCCTGTCCCCATCCCCATCGCCTATGGTCTGCTGCTCTGCCTCTGTGTCTGTATTTAGAGCGTGCCAATCCCCTTGGCTTCTAGGCGCTGCAATACAATGAAGTAAGTGCAGCAAGACTCAGGGACTAAAAGGGGTTGTGCAAGCTGGCTAGAATGTAAAGTAGGTCTTAAGTGGGGCATAGGCCTATGCTTTGTCTTCAAGGCTAGTTGCTCAGGGCTGCAATCTTGCAAGCAGACCCACTCAGACATGCCTGGATGCCAGGACAGAGCCCTCCAGAAGCCAGCAGCACCCTGTGGGAGGGAGATGGTAGGACTTCAAAACCAGCCCTGCTAAGTTTTTCGGCCCTGACACCTGCACAGGACAGCAGAGATCAGTTCCCATCCTCAGGGATCCCTGCAGGCAAGACGAGGGAATAATCCTTCACTGGCAATGGGGAGGATCAGATGACCGTATAGGTCCTTCCACCTTTCATATTTTAATTCCACAGTTCAGGCTGGCTTTGAAATACAACCAGGAATATAGTTTCTGTGACTTGTCTGCTACTGCTATAAATCTGTTGTGCTGCTACGGCAGGATTAACAAGGCGTAAATGCAATACACTGGCCACTCCACAGATAATGTAATTTCTGCCATTCAGCTGTCATAAGAGCCTAACTATGCACAGCGGAGTAGTCAGAGGGCAGCTAATTTATTGTCTTATTCTAAATCAACACTGACCTCTTAATACAGGAGTTACAAACGTGGAGATCAAACTTCCAGCATTAATGGATAAATAGAAGATGGAAAAAAACTTGCTTCTCTCCAAGGTCTAAAACAAGAGAAGACAATATCAATGTCACGGCTAACACACAGCGTTGGGCTTGCAAATTGAACACTATCAATTCTCTTGTTAGGAACGCTGGGTAAATATTGACATGCAGTGCATAAAATGTTAAGCAAACAAGCTTGCGTTCGGGTGATGGTAAATGCTCACACAATCACACATTACTTGAGAAGTGCTTTGGGGCTTTTTGGTATTTCAGAGGAAAAGTCACTGCTTCGAGAGTGTTGTGAGATTGGAAGGAGGGGAGAACATTTACTTATTCAGAACAAGTAGCATAATTCAGATCCTCTGTCACCTAATTCAATTCAATTTGGCACGGTCTGACAAGCTCATCATTTCTTCCCATGTCTGAGCTCTTTTTTTTCCCCCCCTTTCCTGTGTAGAAATAGAAAAAGAAACCTGTGTATTTTGAGGAGCTGGTAATGACAGCATAGATGAGACAGTGCCAGCAAATGAGAGGTATCCGTCAGACAGGAGATTACCAAGCTGAGGCCAGTCAACCTCAAACTAATAAGGTAAATTAAATCTACAGGAGTAAATTCGAGAGCCTGATGGAAGGATGAACTCTAAGAGAAAGAGTTCAGAATTTAACTGATGTTGTAACATACTACAGTTCACACAGTCAAAGGATTCCTGTTGAGCATCTTTCTTCCTGCATAATACATAATTTGGAAGGAATCAAGAACTGGATGCGGAGTTTGATCCTTTTTGCAGGAGTAATGTGCATTCAACTGAGAGCAGTCTCTCCTTCCTTGCGGGGGAGACATACATGCAGAGTCACATGCACATACACAGTGCTAAACCTCCTCCCTGTGCCTGGGTGGGCCAGCAGAGTGGAGAAAGTAGAGCAGGCTACCTGACCTACCCCATGCTGATCTGTATCACCAGCTATGGGACACCTGAGTTGGTGAAACCAGCATTTAAGGACAGCCCAAGCCCAGGCAGCCAATATACTCCATATGTATCTAGGCTTCACTCCCAGCTGTCACCAGGTCCTGTAAAGGTAATGGGCAAATTGCTTGGGACATGGCTTGGTGCCTGGCAGAGAGCTCCTTCAAGCTCCTTGAACCACATCTCTATGACTAGGCATCATTTGAATGCGAAGCTCTAACTTAGCTGAGAGTGAGAAAGCTCCTCAGGGGCCTGGTTCTGTCCCCTCTCCTTCTAATATGTCCTGCTTCCTTCTGCTCCCTGAGACAATAATGTTCACAAGGTTAGAAAACAGGAGAAAATGTGAAGACTTGCAGGCAGCTAAAAGAGGACAGCTCTTAAGGAATGAAGCCTGGGATCCAAAAATGTGACAAAACTTCCCATGACTGATGGTGCAGCCAACAGGAAATATTGCTACTTCATATGGCGAGAAGCCTCTTATCACAAGGTATTACTCCAGGGAAGGTGGGCAGGTGGGAGGGCGTTGGGAGGGCTTTTCTTTATGTCCCCTTGTGAAGCGGGTACTGGGAAGATGAGGGTGAGAGCCGCATCGCCTCCCACTGCCAACCACCAAGGAGTCTGGCGGTCCCCTCACTTGAGTTAAGGGCTTTTTGTCTTGCCACAACACAGTTATGAAGACCCCATCAACTTGAGCTTTTGGCTTTTCCACGATTTTATTTCCTAGCATGTCCCAGGCAATCTAATCCATACATTACTCGTAAATGATTTATCCTGGATTAAAGGATTTGTAAACCTTATAATAATCATCTCTATGGCATGTTCCCATGGTTAATAGCAAACAGCACTGGATCTCTCATTCTCCATTTCTGTCCTTACCAGTGGTTTTGATTACCTGGAACCTTCTACTGCTAAGCTAGTAGAAGTATATTTTCTTCTTCTTTCTACCTTTGTGACTAGTTATTTGTATCATAAGGAAATCTAGAGAAATGAACAGCCTCAGCAACCTCTCCTGCTCCCAGAGTAGCCCTGCCATGGCTTGACATGAGTGGTGCAGTACAGTCCTCATAGCCCTGCCCTCTTCTAGTCAAATTCTCATGCCATATCTCTAACCCTTCGTATCTGAGCAACTCCGAATTTCTGAGAGCTGAGAAAAACTCAAGCATGCAGCTCTCGACGTGATAAAGTCTACAGCAACAATTACCAAAAAGATTGTGCTGGTAAGAGAAGAGGGTAGTGATGTATAAAGAATTTGAAGCATCTTATTTCACACATTTTCAGATTTCAGTGATGGAAAAAAAATGGTCAGAGAAAAGCAAAAGTGATTACAAAAATAATGACCCAGCAGCTTGCAAATTACACTGATTGGAAAAAAGAATTCCCTCCCTATTTTCTTAATCTTTGGAGCAGCCGTACATTAACAACATGATTTGGATTAGCTAATTTGAGAAAAGGTACCATACACAATAATCCTGATCTCCTTGGCAACCAGAAAATACAGAAACAAAGAGAAAGCTATTTAGTACCTTAAAGACCATATCACACTGTTTGAAAGCAGCTTTGGTCTTTAATTAATATGCACAGCAGCCTTCGCATATAACATATCATAAACATAATTTTGTTCAGGCATTTTTAGCTTGGAGTCCTAATCCCATAGACAAATCTCCTGCAGGTAAATCTACTTTCCCTATCTGACCTCCTGCTGACATCACTGTTTGTAGTAGCACTGTTCTCAAAGCGGCAGATCCAAGACTATTACACTCCTAAAGTACTTAAAAGAAAACCAGACCGATGGTGTGCATTTACCTCAAAACATAAATTTGTCTCTACGTGGGAATAGCATGGGCAATTTATTTATTCATTTTATACACAGAATTACCACATCCCTAGTTTCCAGATGGAACAACTAAACCTGTGCACTTAAGAGCTCATCTGAAGTTTATTGGTGTCCTGAAAACTAAGGGGGAATCAAATGCTTCATTTCATTGGGAATTTTCAAAACTTATTTCACCCTACCTGGAGTGGAAGATGAAAAACATGACAAGTCCTCTCAAACAGCACTCCGGAGGGGAGAAATATTCTGGTTGGCCCCAAACCTTTCATTCCTTACAAAATTAAAACTTCTCATTCCAATTTTGAAGACTTAAATTTCCTATCACATAGCATAAAACCTTTTTTTCTTCTGAAAGGCCAAGTCATTTCAAAATGGTAAAATACAAACCTTTCTATTCTGAAAAGAATGAATAGAGCAGAACTCATTGTCCTTATCACAAGGCTTTTTACAGTTTTCTTTCTCTAAATTAGTTTTTCTTGAGGCAACACACAGGTGAATGTTTGAGCCTTAGTACTGGATAAATTTGTTGGAGTGGTGTAGTCTGAATGCTGGAGAATGGGCACAGGCCCACACAACCACAGGCAATTCAGGTTTTTCTCTGTAACTCAGTTGTGGTTGTAAGTTTGGGATGTGCCTGACAGGGGTGCCGAGATTCATTAGCTGAAGTCTATAAAACACTCTGAAGATAAGTGGTACATATTATTATACTGTAATTAGGTGGTAATTGAAAGATGGTGGATAAACATTATTAATCATTAATATTCATAGAAGTAGCACTTCTGAAAACGCTGCTGTAACACCTGTTGGAATCCTTTTGGGACAACTATTGGCACTGCAAGCTGAGGTGCCCACTTGCTAGTATGCACGCAGCATATTCCCAGAGCGCCTGTGCTGTACTGCCAGCCTGCTTTTGGTCAGAGTTGTGCCAGCTGAGGAAGCTGGTGACCACCAGACGATTGCTGCTCCCTCTTCTGCAGCATCCTGTAAAGCACCGAGTCCAACTGACAGCACAGGATGGACATGCCTGCAGAAGGATCTGCTTTGAACAAGTGACTATGAAACATCCTGTGTTTTGTTACTCCTTAGTAACCATAAGCTTCATCACTTTCAGCATCACACAGTTCATGTGCAGAAAGCACAGGTCTTCCCAAAATTTTAAAATAAACATTGTAGTCTATATTATTCATTCATTAAATGCTGACTATGTGCTGGGGCATTGCAAAAGACAAACAGCAAACTGCCCCACGGGGCTCCCATAGCTTATCCAAGGCCAAAGGACCATTCCCTTGTCCAACTCTACCAGTGCCTACCATTAGTCTAATGTCCTTCTTCAATACCTCCATTGATGGGAATTTCCATCTCCCAAAGGTCCTAATCTTTTTCAGTCCTTCTCTAGATCTATTTCTGGAAAATTTTTCTGACTGTCAGTCCTAAATAATCCTCCCCGAGTTTAAGCCTACTCATCACAGACCCCAACACTTACTTTCTTTCTTGTAGCAGTGGCCTTCTACATATTTGAGGACTTACGCCACTCAGAGAAGTTGCTAATTTGAATACTGTCATTGAGAAAACGGAAATTTTTATTTGTGTGTTAGGTCAACATAAATCTAAGTGTTTAATTTCAGGTCAATTTGAAAATTATGCATTTTGCTTGAGGATTAGTACTTCCTGACCTGCTTCGCTTCTTTAAGTACTACCTTAAACCTGGTTGAGCCACTGTGGTGCATAACAGGAGTTTGAGATTAGCACAGGTTGGGCCTAAGCACTCATGATAGACAATGAGGACACGAAGCAACTGGACTACAATTCACAGGATGCAGAGCACAAACAGAGCTACAAAAGAAACATTTTCCCAACTCTTCAGAACTTTCCATTCTGGAATATCTAGAAAACATTCTGGGTAGATTTGGTACCAGCACTACTTTTAAAAGACTGGAATTTCCTACAGTTCTTTCTGAACAAGATCTAAGACACAGACTATGACGGATTTGAGGGAAAATTCCCAAGGAAGCATAGGCTGGTGATACAATTTTCTCTTTCATTTGCCATATTCCGTTGCAGTGCATTATAACCACCCCTGTTAAGCTGGTTCAGAAATGGTTACATGATACAGGATTTCCAACTAGTCTGACATCCAATTAACATTTAGATGATTTGATGCAGTTATGACCTATCCTTCCCAATATCAGTCCTGTTCTGCTGTCATTTTCCTTTCCTGAAGCATCCAGATTCTCTCAAGTCTTACACAAACCATCCTACCTCACATCTTGCTACATCTTTTCCTAGCAACCTGGCCCTTATTCTAGTACAACAGGATTTGATCACATAAACACCCTCATAAAGTAAGCAGACACTGCAGATTTTAGGAAAGAAAAGAAATCTTACATGTTCCTCTTCAAACTGGTCCCCACCAAATGCAGAGACACAGGGCTTGATACCTCCCGTTCCAAGGGCGATCAAAAACAGACCAACCATAGACAGGATCCTTCATGCAAGAACAAAAATATCACCATTGCAGAACCTTTCCAATGCTTATGAGAGCATTTTAGTGTCACCCAACCACGATTCCTCTGGTATCATTGTCTTTTGCACATGGGTAGTGATGATGAGCCAGCTAAGTGCGAAAAACAAATTAATTATCCTAATTTCTGCATTCAGTACCAGTCAATTAACCAAACTGGTTTTGTCAGTTTCTTGCTGTTCTGAGACCCAATGGACATACTAGAGATCAAAGATCCTTGGGATTATTTTTCACTCATATGAGAACAAAAGATTGCAGAGATCAACTGAGAAAAAGAAAAAAGAAAAAAAAAAGGAAAAAAAAAGCCTTTTTCTGTAGCCTTTCAGCCTGGGTAAGTGCAGACCAACTGTTTGAATTAGGCTTATTCTTGGGTGCTTTCTACTTCCCAGTGCTCCTCAAAATACCATTGTTGGCCCAACAGATTACATCTGCAGGGAACAGGAGTGTCAGGACTGTCCAGGTCTGGGACAAAAGGAAACTGTTCTGTAAATGAGATGTGCTGCTCCCTGCATGTGCATATTTTTAGAGCTGTAACCACCTAAGCAAAAACAGATTGGTGGTTTCAGAGACGCCAGATGAGAAACTACTCTGACAAGCCTATTAGTTCAGAATCTAGAGGGCAAAAATGGTAGTACCCTATGGAAGACACAGACACTTCCCCTGTCACATCAGAAAATGTATCTTTGGGTTTGTGTTCCCATGCACACAGGGGAACCTTGCTGAGCTGGGCAGCTATGCTGATGAGGAAATGAGGGACGAATTAGCCTGGTGCAGGCAGTTGGATGGAGGAGACCAAACTCCAGTAGCATGGTATAGCAGAGAGAGGTGATCAGAGGTCCCTATCTCAAAGGGCTTAAAGTCTCTGTGGCGGTTTCCAACTCCTTCTGGTGCATTCACACTCTAGATCCACCCTTCTGTTCTTACTCAGATATGCCAAACCCTCCCCTGATAAAAGCAACCCATGCACAGCCCCCAAACTGCTGGCCTGATGGAGGTGAAACAAATGACAGTCCTGGGTAAACCAACTACCATCGCAATCTACTACAGCACTGCGGCTTTAACAGCTACTTACACATGAACCGCCTGGTTGCCTAGGGATGGAATTGCACCGACTGATTTTATCAGATGGCCAACCACATACACAATGGAGAGGTAGATGATCGTCCTGTGAGGAAAGCAAACAGCAGTGACTGAAGGTGCTGGGTGATGTACGATCCGAAAACAGAGTGTGCTTCCTGATATGGCAAGTCTACTTGGTAGACACACAAGGAACTGGTTTGTTCGTACCACTGGTGTAGCAGGCAGCTATAACTGCTTTGTTTCAACACTGAGTGCACTGGAAGAAAGAGACAGGCAAACGGATTCAGATTAAGAAGGGATAGCCCCTGCTTTCTTTGCAGAGGTTGCTGAGCAGAATGAACTAAAAATGTTCCAGTCTTGTCATGCATGGAAGAGTGCAAATAGAAGAGTACTGTTCAGGTCCAAGTCAGTTTCCAGATTACTAATAACTGGCATTTTGTAGCACGTGCCTAAGTGAATCCCTTGACTGGAAGGCATCTATAGGGACCATTGCCTACATTCAACCCACCTGACTAACACATCTGAATCAGGAGTGTGGTTTCCCCATTACAAGTCTGTTTTAGATCCCAAGTACCTCTGAGGGACTGAGCTCATCTATCTGCCTCCCATGTCTTGGTGAGAAGAAGAAATCTGACTAGGAGGATCAGGCTTTTGAGTGTATTCTATTCCTTCATCACCTTCAGGATTAAGAGATGTCTATGTATTTATGTGCAGACGAGACACACAGAGGGAATGGAAGGACTTGTTAGGACAGAGGCACTAGAAGAAGCCCTATGAGCTTTGAGCATGGAAGCAGTCCTCGACGCATCCAAACCCTGGTTGCAACAGCTAATTTAGAGCCACATCAAGTCATTCCTAAAAGCCTCTCTAATCTGTTATCCTGTCCTCTGTATTGGCCAAGGTCCAGCTACTACAGCAAAAGCCACCTCCTGTTAAGTCATAGGGATTACTCCAGGGAAAGTCTCCTGCCTAATGTACAAAAGTCTGCATAAGGATTTACCTTCTCACAACATCATGCTGCAAGATAGATATCCTCAAATACCAATGAACGTTGCTAGGTGACCTTAAATAAAGAAGTTAATAAACCCCCACTGTATTTTTTTCATTCAAAGGCGCAAGAGAATTACTAAAATCAAGCACAAAGAAAAAAGAACATTGGTATCTCCTTAAGAACTCTCTGCTGGAAAGGTATATGGCAGCTGTTCTTTTCCTGTTGAGACTCTTCTGCCAGATGTGCTTAGTCTTAGAGAACAGGGTTCGGCTACACTTCATCACTCTGACAGCCAAGACTCCTCAGACAATGAACAAACAGTGCCAAGCAAAGAAAGTCCTATATCCAGCTGCTCACCACCACTCTGAGGCCGATGATGGCCCCACAACTTACCAGTGTAAGGGGAGATTGCCTAACTTACTGAGGAAGAGTTTACCTGGTTATGTGCTGAGGAAGATGATTTGAGTGAACCCAGATTTCTCTGGCATAAAAATGGGTGTGCTCACACATTCCCTACGCTGTGAAAGCATAAATATAGTATAGTTAGCGACATTTCACCTGAAACTGCAAGATCTAGAGGATGACGCCGCTTCCTCACATCTTTGAATCCTTCTCAGAAGCAGATCTTGGCAAGCTGAGGGTTAATCACCCTACACCTCAGCTTCCTCAAGGTGGGTAGGGAAGGACAGTGGAGGAAAAGTGTGCTTGTGACATTTAATTTGTTCCAACTTTATTGCCTCTTGGCCCTTGGGCGAAAGAGGTGCCGAGAACAGCATAAGCAAACAAATCAGCTGTTCATCCGTTAACAGAGAGGAGCTGACCTTCGCAAGTGTGTCTTTGCTGCACTGAGTTAGCTCAAAACTAGGAGCACACACAGCACTGCCCTTGCACAGGCTGCATGCTGTAGATGTATGCTGTCTGAATTAGAGAGATGTTTCCACTTACTTGTATTTCCCCAGCCATGAGTCTGCCATGATGGCTCCAATGACAGGTGTGAAATAACAGAGCGCGGAAAAGGCATGGTACACAGCGGTGGAGAGATTCTCATCCCAGTGGAAGAAGCTTAAGAAATATAGTGTCAGGACAGCTAAAAGCAAACAAGCAAATCACATCAGATAATTAATGTGTATCTCTGCAGGTAAGCAGGAAACTACATCACGGTGGCAAGAAAACCACTGATTTGTCTAGCAGCTATGAGCACTGTTGTGGAAAGATCTGTGCTTTCAGACCTGTTCCTCATAATCCCTGACACAAGAAAAGCTAAAATGAGATATATGAGTATCATGTGTTCTTTGCTCATAAACATTTGTGTTTAGCTGGAAAACATATTTTCTAGCTTATCTTACCATAACCTGTAGTTCTGTTTACGCACATTTTCTATTTGCAAATTAGGTGCCTGTATGATTCCATTCCCAAATATGCTGATTGCACACAACTACGAAAGACATCACACACTGGAAAACCGGGTTTGAGACAGAGAATCATGTAAAAATTTAGACTGGAAGGTACATTTGGAGCTCTCTAGTCCCAACTTCTGCTCAGAGCAGGTGTAGCATCAATGGTAGGGCACACTGTTCATACCTGCATCCCCAAACACTAATTTACTTTGAAAGACAACTGAGACCACATACAGCACAGCCCTGGAACACCAGGCCAGTGTGTATAGAAACCCAAGGATGGGAAAGCTGCTTCCCAGACACAGGCTACATACCCTTCATGCCATAGTAGGAGAAGCGCTCGCAGAACTCGTTCACCACGATGAAGGCAATGCTTAGGGGGTAGTTGGAGCCACAGAGTTTCTGCAGGAGACAAATTAGAACATATCAGCTCTGTGAAAGCCTTCACCCCGGCAACATATCGCCACAGTGTCTGGGCAGTAGAGAGGAGTCCAGTTCAAAAACCAGGCGCCCACTGCTGCTTGACTAGCCTGTGGGTTGGACTCAAAGGAGAAATGGGACCCCACACCTATCTTGCTTTGGTTAAGGCTCCCCAATGAATCAGCCTGGCTGACATGGTCCCATAAGGACCGCCATAGGGATTCGTGGGCTGTCAGCAGCCCACCACGCTCTTAGCTCCAGGAGCTCCAGTGGAAGGGTCCTACCACCTCTCCGCTGCAATGCAAAAACCTACCTTTGGATGCCTTTTCTCCTACACTTCACATAAAGCTACTACCCTGCCCCAAAACTGCTGTCTGTTTTTGTGTGAAGCTGCTCCCTCCCGTGCAACAACTTCCCTCAATCTCTGCACCTCATTTGCACCAAACTGTGCCACCGTGTTCACTGAAGCAGAGCGTCAGCCCCATGTCCAGCACTCACTCAGGCATGGCATCCATTTCATATTCCAAGAACGCTGGCATAGCTATGGATAATTCAATTTATTAATCAAAACTAAACAAAACAGCGATGGGACTGTCAAACCTGTCTGAGCGTGGCCACTCTTTCACTGAATCTGACTTTACTCCAGCTAAAATCCACAGTTTCCAAGTGAAATATAAGGCATTTAAATAGATGAGTATTGGCATGACCTTGCGCGGGCCTCCGTCCCTCTTGCTACTCCACTGCGGTCCAAGCTAAGCAGCTTCCAGCTGCTTAGCTCCACCGCCTCGCAACAGGGAATGCAGGTTTTCACAGCACTGCCCAGTCTCTGCCAATTAGAGGGAGAGAGGGGCTGGCCAGGCACTCGGTGAGGGATGGAGGGGAGAGTGATATTAACAGCTGCATTTATATTTGTGGTTTTAAACAGCCATGGTATGGGCCAGTGAAGTGAGATGAACTCTTCACATGCATTTCTGTGCCTCATGTAGGAAATAATGGATTCCTGTATTCCTTCCCAGAGTCCCAAATGCAACTACAGACACCAAAATAAATCTGTTTATTCAGGTTTATTTCACCACTAAAAGACCTGAGCTTATTTGGATTCCCAAAGCAATGACATCAAGTTTAGAAGAGTCTAGCTTAATGATGCTGCCTTGTTCAACATTACACAAGAGCAACAAAAGAGAAGAGACTGGCTGTCCACAATAAAAAAAACCCAAAAAACCAAAAAAACCAAAAACCTCTTTCCATTACTTAACCCAGCATCTCTAAAGACAAATATTTTTGTTCTTTTTTATATATGTTTTTCTCTCATTATTTATGGGCTGCCTTTTTATTAAGAAACCCTTGGCCTCTTTGCTTTACTAGAGTAAATATGTAATTATCCATTTCATTTATTATTTACTCTGAAACCATCATGCTCAGCATATGGCTTGTAAGACAGAGTGGGCTCCCTTGGAAACCGCACTGGGGCCTCCTGCTTTTAGACTAGCCTAAAAATGGTGGCATATGTAAACTGTAAATGCACAAACACACATACATATGCACACACAGAATACCTTTCTCCAACAAGTTTTTCACAATAAAGAAGAAAAGCCATAAAAGGCAAATTATGTCTCCTGTGGTTGCTTGGAAGCATTTTCTGAACTTGAAAGTAAAATTGTATAACAGGGATATTTTTCCTCCTCTCTTTCACAGACCTTGCTATCAGTACTCATGAGATTTAATAACATTTGATGGAGATGCAGAGCGTGACTGTTCAAACGCAGATGGCCAGGTGGCGGGAACCCTGCTGCCTGAACTCACCCCTCCACACCCGATGTACAAGCCCTGCTGGATTTAGCTGCAGCAGTTTAAGATATCACATGCCACGCTGCAACCTGCAGTGACAGAAAACCTGGCAGTGACCCATTTCAGCCACTCCTGCTCTGGGATGGGCACCTCCTACAGATGAGCAGGGGCAAGCAGGGAAAGGAGAGCGGGAGGCAGTGACTTCCCAGGTAAACCTCCCCAAGCGCCTGAGCCAGGACCCTGGGAAAGTGCTTACAAACACAGAGCAACGACTTACAAGCAGGGGTACTTCCATCTGGCTTGTATGTCACGAGATGGCATCAGCACATGCAGAAACCCCATGTATTCTCTCCGCTGTATCACTGACCTGCCTGTGGCCTGCCTGGACATCCAAAAGTGGGCAGCTTTCATCCATGCGGAGAGCCAGATGCAGTTTGCTTGCTTTCGCGGCGGAGGACCTTGCTCAGCAGAGAGCCCCAGCGAAAGCAAAGAGGCTAAGCCTGGATTCATGAGCGCACAGATAGTCTGCTGTGCTTAGCTACCACTGTAAACCTGGGATCTGCAGGATTATGGAGCTCTTAAAGATACTGTGGAAGTTGATAGTCTGTGTCTTCGGAAAAAAGAAAGGTCATTTAAAGTGCCAGTGACAGGAGATGTTTGTTTTCACCTCTCCTTCTTGCTGACTAGCTGCAAAATGGGACTAAGATTAATACTTCACAGGAGCTCTGCATATCAAACAGTTAACCGTACTTAAAACTGTGAGTTGGCTTGCTAATGACATGACTGACTGCAGGCTTTAAAAGCAAGTATTACCATACTGTCCTGCAAGTCAAAGCAGGTGCAACACAAGCCCTGTTCTTCCCAAAGTCAATACAGTGTTCAGTTTTTAGGGGTCAAGCACTCAACAAGAATTAGCCTGAAAACTGCACAAACTTCAAAGCTGCAATGCAAGAAAATATTCAGCTGAATCTGGCTCTAAATCAGGTCCAAAGATGTAAACCTGAGGCTCTGTCACTACAGTTGAGCTCTGTAACACACATCAGTGGCCTGTGCTCAATCCCTGTCCTTCCTTCTGCTCTGCAGCATCTGGGGACCCTTCCCTGGTGGGTCTCATACTAAGCAAATGCACAGGCCAACTCCCTCCCTCCCGCACACAACATCTCCCTCCACTTCAGAGAAGTAAGTCTTTTCCCACAAGGAAAGCAGTGTTCAGAAAAAGGCAGCAATCAAAACCCTTACTCTGTTTTCTAAAGATTCGGACAGTTCATTTTTTCCCTTTAAGCTGCCCTTTCTTAACTTAATCAGGTTAGCGGAGGGATTTTTGCCTTGAGTTGTTAATGCTTATGCATTTCTCTGCAAGAAAGGGTGTTTGTCTCTAGCCAGAGCACAACAGAGGAAAGAACAGAGAGATCTTGCAATGTTTAGAGCAAGCTGAGCAGAAAGCAAAGAAAAGGAAAGGAAACCAGCTGTAACACTCACCGGGGATTTTTTCTGAACAGGGAAATCTGCTTTGGGGGGATCATCTCCTGCAGAAATAAAAGTGAACAAAGTTTCCTTGGATTCGTTTCTCTGAAAAGCATTCATCTTCCCTCTCGCCTTGTCTCCCACCATGCTATGTGGCTGTGGTGAGTTGACTGGGAAGATTTCCAACCTCAGGCATGAAGTTTGATTCAGTTTGAGTTAACCCTAATTGAGCACATTTGTGCAGCCAGGGCAGAGAGGGGAGGGAGATGCTACCAGGAAAGACAACTCCAGAGTTCAAGAAGAGTCAGGGAACTCTTCTTGAGTAGCCTAAATCATTCACAGGTTGGGGCTGTCAACACTTCATGGCACGGACCTCCTATTTGCTTGGCCTGCCCCCAGCTATCATACGTGCACCAGCCCAGCACATCACTCTATGCTGACCAGATGTGAGCTGAATAAAAATCCCAGATCCCAGATACCCCTACAGCCTGTGGATTTAGGAGCAGAGCATGCATCTCCCTGCAGATGCAGTAATGACAGGCTTATTCTGCAGGAACTGCAGGGATCTCATTCCACTGAAAAGCCACACATCCATTCCAAGTCGTAACTACTAAAATGCTCACCACACCGAACCCTTGGACACTGGATGTCACGGACACCTGCACTGTGTTAAATCATTTCTTTGCTGTCCCAGGAGTGAAGTGACCCAGGGTTCATTCCCGCACCAATTACCTGGAATGACCTTGCTTTTTCTTATGGGACAGTTTAATCTGGAGGGCACAGCCAGCACCCAGGAGCAGCCCTAAACCCCGTCTCTACTTCGTATTATCCAAAAGGCTACCTTGCGTCTCCCTATGTGGCAAATGCATCCTATGCTGTGCTAGCAGCCCCTGGATTCCCCCTGCAGCTACATGGGCTCAGCTCCCTGCAGGTATCCTGTTGTCCCTCCTCCCCTGCCCTTCCCGTGGGAATATAGGAGCTCTTAATCAGTACTCTTCCAGTGCCAGTTGCAATTACAGAGCAAAATTCACAACCTTCCCATAAATCATCCTCAGTGGCTGTGGCTCTGCAGTATTCTCAGTGCAGTGCAGGCTTTTTTTTCCCCCCCTTATATTTGGCTTCTTTAAAAAGCAAATGTTCAAAGAATTTTCCTAAATATTTCTCCCTTCTCTTTTCAGCAAAAGTACAGACCACACCCGCAGTTGGTACAAGGAATCTCCATAAATTCATCCCTAGCTCCAACTAGCTCCAGTACCGAGTTGCTGCTAGTGCTTGGGCACCACAGGAACCAGGTTTGCACTTGACAAACCAGGAAAACGGGCCGTTGCTCACACCACAGGTCCTTAATCTGGCTTCAGTTATTGCTAACAAGACATGGAGAACACTTAGATAAGGGACTCAGATGCGACAGAGTGCCCAGAGGAAGCATAATTACTCTCCACATTCCCTCATGTGCTCTGGCATTGCTTCCTCTGAAGATCCCCAGGGATCCCGTTTCATGCCTGCTAACTGGACAGCTAAACATGGGGCCAACCGGGCAGCTAAATATGAAGCCCAAACTTCCGATGAGGCCAGGAAGGTCTACCCATTTCTTGTTCCCTTTTTCTTCTACAGCAGTGGCAAAGCAACAGTTTGGTACCTCCCCTGTACTGCCACAGACCAGCTCCTCATCTTCAGCCCTCCCAGTGCTTTGCACACCTGCACAACTTTTCTTTTCACCTGGGTCACTTCTCAGGTGCCACGAACAGCCTCCAGGGAGCTAGGGTTTGTTAAGCCCATTTCATGGGCAAGGGTGACTCAAAAGCATACCCAGCATCGGGAGCAGTGCAAGGAACAGGACTTGTGCACGTTGTTCCTGTCTCCTGCGTGCCAAGGTTAGCACGTACAGTTGTGTCCTGCAAGTCTGATTCTGTGCTAGAGGCAGCATGAATATTTCTGAGCCCTCTGGTAGTATCACTGACTGCCCCAAGTATCTCTAGACAACTCCTGGTAGAAACCTGCTGTATTCTGCCATGCACAGGCGAGCAGAGCAAATGCAGCAGCAAAGTTATTAAAGGAGTAATACAAAAGGAAGACAGAAAAGGTTTCACCATCCCTTGTGCAGGGGTCCCACACTGCTGCAATATCATGCCTTAATATTTTCAGCATGCTGCAGCTATATTTCCTGTGTGTGTACACAGCCACGTGCATCACATAAGCTAAATGATTTTTTTTTTTTTTTTAAATACTAGCATGAAAAACTGTATCAGTCAGTAGGATTAACATACTACTTGTCAAATACAATGCAGAGATGTTTAGGCCATTAGCTGCCAGAAGCTTTTCTGAGACAGAAAGGGAGAAAAGGAATTCAAACGTCTGATAATAAATGGTAACTCACGGCAAACAGCAAAAACAAGTTAAAAAGAATAAATCTGCAAGCACCTCAGATACAAATGAATTCAGAATAAGACTCGATTGAAGGAGACCTGTGCGGCTGGGCTGCAAATCAGGAAGGAATTGTACCACAAATGGAAATAAGGTGGCATTTCTGAAGACAAGTATAAACAAACAGATCAAGCATAGAGCGATAGAGGCTGCAAAGCCAAGGCACAAAATGAATTACAGCTAGCAGGGGGATACAAAAGGCAATAAGAAAAGGTGTTAGAAATGCTGTCAATATTGGAGAAAGAGGAAGGAAAATGAAAATCTGTTATTTAAACTAGAAAACAAGCAAACAAAAGCTCACCCAGAGAAGCCAGAAAAGTTGTGTCCTTTTTGTTTGTTTTCACTAACAAAACTAAATCGCAACAAGGTAAGTAACACCATTACAATGAACCAGTAGCAATATGGGTGAAATGCGACAAAAACCGCTTAAAGAATATTTGGATACCTCAAATGCGCTCAAATCATTAGAGCCTGATGAAGTTCACCTTCAAGTACTGAATGTAGTTTTTGAAACCTCTTCCCTTGTGAAGGGCAGAAGCAGGACAAGCATCACTACTGCCTTTAAGAAGGCAGGTTAGGACAACCCAGGTATGTTCCCCCCTAGCCAGAGAGATACTTGATCGGATAATTCCTTCTAAGCACCAAAAGGAGAATAAGGATTACAAAACAGCCATTTTGGATTGTAAAAAATGCTCTCAAACCAGACTTTTATTCTTTGGCGATAGGGTAAGTGGTGTAACAGCTAGAGCAGCTGTGGATGTGATATATCCTAACTCTAGTCTCTAATATTTCACAAGGAAAAGAGGGTCCAAATGAAATACCCATATAGTGGGCAACTGGGAAATCCCTCTCAGAGTAGCTATCAATGATTTTCCATCAGATTAGGACAACATGAAATGGATGCAGGATGCAGGTCCTCAGCTTTTCCATGAGCAAAGAGAACATCAGCACAGCCAGCGTGCTGCTCATGTTTGTGTCTGAAACCAGGACAGAGCAAGCCTGGGGGAGAACAGGGTATGAACTCAAAATGATGTTGCTAAATGGGAGAAACCACTTTGTGGCTCTGGAATGAAAAAGATTAAATTCAAGGAAGAAGACTACCAAATGCTACCCCTACCCGTTAACAGGAAAAGCAGTCACAGAGACCAACTATTCTCCATTTTCACCAAGGATGAGAAAAATAACTGACTTTCTTTTCAGTAAAGAAGTTTTGGGGCTGCTTTTGGCCAAATTCCCTTTCTGCAAGCACTGGAACAGAGGTGGTGTGGCTGGGGCTGCAGGGTTCGGGCAACCCCTAATGTCTGTTATATAAGAACACATTAGGGACTGGCTAAATATCGAGTCCTGTCCCAGAGCAGGCAGATGGATGAGGTGTCCTCCTGAATTTCTATGAAAATCATGTGCTAAACAACTTCAACTGGTAAGCACGAAAGCAAGGACTGCTTTCTGTAAAACGTCCTCTTTTCTGAGTTATCCTTTATGCAAGTGGGGAATCTGCAGGATGATTCATGCTTAAATGTAATATTCAGCTACCAGATGCCTTGCATAGCCAGAAGTCCCCATGAATACATTTTTCTATGACTTTCAGTTCATCATTTAATTTTTTCTGGTTCTCAAATCCACAGGAAGACAATCTGCATTTTCCCTTTGCATTTACAGTCCTCAGATTCTCACTGCTTCTTGCTGCAGTACTGTGCACATTAATCTGTTTATACTCAACTGATCTCTTCATCTTTATCTGCATTCATCTTGTGGTACAATCCCTTCTTGATTTTCAGCTCAGCCACACTGAGCTCTTAATAATGAGTCTTATTTTTAATTCATATACACTGGCCATACTTTTATAACCCTTTTACCATACCTGTGTTTCTTTCCTCTTTC
>NW_009213592.1:120425-167106 GCF_000690835.1 Fulmarus glacialis
GGTTATAATAAGCTAGATAAATGTGTGCCAGCAACACTTTGGGCTTAATGACTTGGCCCTGGATGGACAAAATAACCTCTCCAGGTCTCTTCTGGCTTATTTTCTCCAATTCTTTGATTATGGGAAAGAACATGGCTTAACTGATTTAGACAGATCGAGACTGGTTTCCATTGCCTGCAGACTTCTCTCAAACTTCAAAGTAATTTAAGAAAATGATGTATCAAATCACTTGAACAACCAGGAAAATATGCCAGAAGTCTTCAGACCTGCATCTCTGCTCCATATAGACTCAGAATTGTAAAGGTATTTAGATTAATACCACTAACAATATCAAGCATCTAATCTGTATTTAAGAGCCTGTCACCTGGTCACTAGTCAACCTGTAACAATAAGAGAAACTTCTTGTCCCTCCTGGTGCCTTTTTGCCTTCAGTTTCTTCTATGATTAGCAAGAAATCTTTAAAAAATTCTCTCACCAGCTTGGCCTTCCTTTGCAGCCTGCAGCATGCCATCCCCCTCTGCCATGCCTGCTGCTTCCTGCGCATTGGACGACCCCAGCTGTGTTGCGCCTGAAGATGAACCTTGTTGAGCAATCCTGGCTCACTGTCACCCTGTTGTTAATGTTTCACTTCACAACAGCAATCCTTTGGTCACCAATAAAATAGTTAAACTTTCATTTATTTTTGATCTTGAAATCAAGCTGAAGTAATCTCTGCTTAGCTCCCAAATGTCATAGGGAATCTGCCTTTCTCCTTGAACACAGCCTCTAAGGCTGCATGGCATCTTTCGTGGATCTTCATGATCAATCACTTTGCGCTGCAGCTACACTATCTTTCAATAAAATTACTACTTCTGGATGAGAACAGGGACTGGACCTGTGACTAGACAGGATTAGAAGGGCAACAAAGCTGGTGAAGGGTCTAGAGAACAAGTCTTATGAGGAGCGGCTGAGGGAACTGGGGCTGTTTAGCCTGGAAGAGGCTGAGGGGAGACCTCATTGCGCTCTACAACTACCTGAAAGGAGGTTGTAGTGAGGTGGGTGTTGGTCTCTTCTCCCAAGTAACCAGCGATAGGACGAGAGGAAATGGCCTCAAGTTGCGCCAGGGGAGGATTAGTCTGGACATTAGGAAAAACTTCTTCACTGAAAGAGTGGTCAGGCCTTGGAACAGGCTGCCCAGGGAAGTGGTTGAGTCACCATCCCTGGAGGTATTTAAAAGACATGTAGATGAGGTGCTTAGGGACATGGTTTAGTGGGCATGGTAGTGTTGGGTTGACAGTTGGACTTGATGATCTTAGAGGTCTTTTCCAACCTTAATGATTCTATGATTCTATGATCTACAGCTGGCCATAAATCCAAACTTTTGATGCTGTACACCAGCTACAGAGCTGGACTTAAGTATACACTTCTTTTAGTAGTTAAGGTTGTGAGGACACAGGGTTTCATCACCTTTTGACAGACTGGCTTCAGTTCCTGGTTCTTCACGTGTCACACAGGAATGCAGACATAACATTGACATCCCATCCTCCCAGACCCTTTTTCATTTTAAAGCCATGAGCTGCCTGAAGGAGGATCAACATTTTTGCTACTGTGCTTCTGCTGTTTCTTTCTTTCTGCTTTCCCCCATAACCTCTTCTAAACTGCTGTGACTTCATTTCAGAGAGGTTCTAAGGCATCTCCTCTGCAAGTTAAAGCCCCAGATATGTTCTACAGATACAGAAATGGCTCACAGTGAAATTCTGTATGTTCACCAGTGGAACAAAATGGGGTTCACCATACGTTATGGCCCTGAAGCCACCTGCATCCTTCCCCATTGCACTGTTATCCCAGTCCCACATGCTTCATGGCCCCATATCTCTCATCATGTCCTCAATACACAAAATATAGTCAAGGCTACAAACAGATACGTAGTTCCTAATGAACTCTACTATTAGCTGAACAAAGGTTAACCCAAGGGAATTGGGCAGGAGGACTAGAAAGATGCACTAGGGAAACACTAAGAGACACCCAAACTTTACAGTGAAGAGAAACATGCAGCAATAGCTTATACACATTACTTACATGTGTAATAGTGAGCAGCCTAAGCCAATTGCAGATCAAACTCCAAAATGAAATGAGGAATAAATTCCTGTGGGGGTTGAGTCATTTGATAGAGCAACAAGGGATGCACAAGCTGAAGTGGAAGGAAGAAGAACAGCACAAACAACTCATAAAAAGACGATGGTAAATTGTAAGTGGCTTGTGAAAGGAGGATTGAAGCAAAACTTTAATTATGGCTACAAAAGAGCAGGCTATTCACACAATATATATTAAAGTAAAGATAGATGGTAAGAAGGATTTAAATCCAGAATGTAGGATGTATGGCCAGGATCCAGGGAGCGTTAGTCATATTATAAGGAAATAGGTAAGTACAAAGCACAGCTTGGCAAAGCTAGCAGTATGAGACTCTGGGCAAGCACTGTGAAAAACAAGCAGAAAAGAAGTAGGAGCACTACAGGCCACACAATGCAATAGAGAAGAAAAGCTGGAGGGAGAATAGTTGTTGGGAAGAATAAAAAGCTTTACTTGGTAATACTTGTGACTTCTTTTGGAAGACTAGGGGAAAAAAAAACACACGAGGACAGGGCTTTTCTTTCTGAACAACTTTTTAAGACACTGTCATAGCATGGAAAAATTAGGATTTTTCTCTTAATTGGAGGGAATGTCCAAGCAAAACACAGGGAAAGACAGAGCTCATCAGCTGAGGCAAGAAATGAAGAAAACCCAGCACAAACTAAATACAACGACAAATTTAAATTACCTTCTAGGCTCTCAAGATGTGAGTATCACAAAACCACTGCAAAAAAAATTGGAAGTCAGCTCCAGAATAAGACTTGTGGTCTTTCGGAACAGGCTACTGATTAACAGTAAGTGAATACCAAGGAAACTATATATTTCACAGAAAATCAGGAACAGTTTAACTATTCAGGCTGTCAGTAAGGACACAGGCTAAGTGACTTCTTGAATTCCTTTCCAGCTATTTTCCCCTCCAGTTCCAAGTTGACTGGTTTCAGTAAGTTCAAGACATAGAGAAATGGACATCCAGGTGCCCCAGGCAATCTGGAACCATGGGAACATGTCCAGTCTCTGGGATGTTTCTATGTTCTGCCCTTCCTGCTTTTGTTTCCCCTTTATAGTGATTTAAAGCATTTTAGGAATGCTGCCCGCTTCTTAGAGACAGTCCTTAGTTAAAACAACAGTTAGTTTTACTGTTCACATAGGTATGTAAAGTCAGAGAAAGTGCTCTGAAAAAACAAATCCAGAAAAGGAGAACCAAGATAGGTGTGCAAGGGAACTTGAGCTCAGTTTCTAACACACTAGTCAGCCTGACTCGCGAGGGTGTAGGCGATCAATTCTGAATGTCTTTTATATGCCCCTTACAAAGGTGTGCTAGTCCCTCAGACACCCAACGCCACAGCTGTCTGGCTCAGGCATAACTCAGGCTTTCTGTTCAAAACCTCTGAATAACAGAGAGAGCCTGGAAACAGAAAAATCTGAAGGTTTACCCGGTTCACTTGCCTGGGGCTGAGGCTGGGTCGTCCCCTTCATGGAGCGAGAAGGTGGGAGATCCCTGCAGCTGGAAGAAAGATGGATGAGGTGTGGCAGGATTTTGGAAAAGCACTTGAGGACCGTTCCACTTGAGGAACATTTTCTCCCTGGTGGTATCAGAAGCAGGATCTTACATAGTGCTTTTCAGCAGCAGGTCTTGGGGCATTTCACTGAGCAGATATCAGTATCTCCATTTCAGAGATGAGCAAAAGAGGGAAAAACCATCCTGACGAAGGCAGACTCCGCTGAAACCTCTTGCATGCCAGCCCAGCAGTCTGGCATAAGCTCCCCTGCCTGTAGTATTATCACAGCAAAGAAAAAACAGCTACTGATTTATTTTGCCACAGGCTCTGAGGGATAGCTCAGCTACTGAAGACATCGCAGCTTGCAGCAGCCTTGGGTCTGGAGGAACGCTGAAAGACAGTTGCATCCAGTGTCTCAGTCATCCCTTGGGTGCATTGCCCTCCTCTCGATGCTCGCTTCCAGCCTCTGGGACAGATACTGCCTTGGGAATTTCCCTTTTTGCACTGGCCCCTCAGCTGGCCAATAGCTCCTTTCTGGTGGTGAGTCCTGCACCCACTCCCACCCAGCTGCAGAGTAAAAAGCTGCTTTTACTCACTGCTAGCCTCTCCTTCAGCAAAAGGCAGCTGGTAATGAGAAAGCAGGAATCCTGTAACTACTCTAGTCCTCGCAGCCAGCTCACAGGGGTGCCCAGCACCGGGGAGGGGTCTGTTGGGTAGTGAAGGAGGCAGCAGGGCTACAGGATGTGGCAGCAGGACCCCAGGGTTCAGTTCTGACTACGCTACTTGTCAGGCACCTTGAGCACATATTTCAAGTTTCCTAGCCTTAACTCTACTGGCCATAAAACAAGAGTCAAGCAGCACTAATCTCCTGTACATCTGGTGCGAATGGTTTCATTCATTAATCCGGCTTCAGGACTAGGAGAATCTCAGGGAAGGCCATCCATTCTTTTCAGCCTCCCCCCGCAGGAACCATGGGGATCAATCTGCTAACATTAATTACAGCTTTTCCAATTTTTTCCATGCACCCACAGTAAACAGCCTGATTGTTTTATTCTTTGCAAGCTTCTCTATGTCAGGAGACATAAGGCACTGCACAACTTCAAATCTTTGCCATCACAGAGAGGGTATTCTCACCATATCCCAGCATACAGCTGATTTTTTGACTACAGCTTAAGTTAGATTGCAATTGTGTAATCAGTGTTTCATCAGGGCAAGCTGCCAGGGACAGAGAACATGTAAATCCCCAAAATACCTCTGTTCTAATAAAAAAACCTGCAGATCTAATCCAGAGAGATCTCAGCTCTCTGACAGTGACCTCTCCCAGATGCAAGCACAGACAGATATGATATGACCTCCTGCATTCTAGGGACTGTCATTTCCACCAAGATGTTAATCAGATCCTTCCCAGCCAGCTCCCTCCATTGCCACACCAAGGCCCAGGCGGATCAGGGGCTCATCCAAGATTCATTAACTTTGGTTCCCTGCATTTTCATAACGAGCTTGCAGTGCCATCCATTCTTTTCAGCCTCCCCCCGCAGCGACCATGGGGATCAATCTGCTAACATGGCGAGTGCGAGTAGCTCTCACCAGCCCCAGCAGGAAGCACAGTCATGTGGGTTTTCCCTGCATCAGGTCCCAGAGGGACAGACACAAAATTAGAGACATTTTTTGCTTTTTTTTAAAGGTTGCTTTAAACATACAGCCTTTGGGTCTCCAGGGATCATGACACTTTGTAGCACAATTAATTTTGTCCTGACCATCCTGTGCCCTGGGCAGTCTGCTCTCCACTGGGACTGGTGGCAAATTCCATCTGAGTTTGGCGGGGAGAAATGTTATACTCACATAGCAGGAAGAATTCATCTGTGCCTCTTCCTCCCTATGCCAACTCCCCCAAAGAGGTCCACTTTTCCTAGGAGCTGAGTAGCATCTGATCCACCTGACATCAGTGGGCCAGGGGTGCTCAGCCTTTCCCAGATGCCACCCCCACAGTACATGTTAACTTCCCTCTGCTCAACGTGCCTGTCTCCCAGAAATAACCTCTTCTGTCTCAGCAGCTTAACTGGAGTGCATCTTCTGGCTATGATCGAATACTGAATCAGGCACTTGCTCTAACCCTCCTCTTCTATCCCAAGCCTGTCTCCTTTCTCCTGGGATCTTGCATGGGGTTGTGCCCATCACACAACAGCCAAGTCCTGCATCACATACCTGCAAACACTCTGCATGCTCCACTTGTGCAACAGCAACCCTAAACACAGAAATGTTTTTCCCATGGGCACACGAAAACCACCTCTGGTGTCTTCCAGCTTGTGGCCACCCAGGAGCTATAGAGCAGTGCTGAACAAGCAGGGCAGCAGCATGGCACATGCCCAAGCAGCAGGCAATGGTGTACATTGCTCTTAATGCACCTGCAGGCCACCAGAGCTTTGCTGGCTTCACCAGGAGCAGAGCCAGCCCTATGCGTTTTGAGTGATTGCAGACACAGGCTCAGAGCGTGAGCCCTACACAACAGCAGGAGGTTTAATGAAGTCAAATTAAGCCACGTTCACTCTTCAGGCTACTACATTCACCTCCAGGCCCTTCTGCTTTCCTAATCTATTTCTAAGCAGTTCCTCGTACACTGTAAGGATACAAACCCTCTGCAGATTTCCAGTATCTTCCTGTGGTAAGCTATCAGCTATTGATCTGGTCCTTCTTTACATTTATTATTCACCAGCAGCCAATCCCATCTGTATCTGAGCAAAGAAAAATGTCCAGACCTAGCAGATATTTCACTAGTCCCAGCACTTGCTCTCTTAAACCTGTTTCTCTGGAGAGGACGTCTCCCTGGCAAATGGGGAAAAGCTCATCAGTTGCAATAGCAAGATGGGAATGGTACACGTGGGTTGTGAGGTAGCATAGGCATGTAACAGCTACAGCAAGAGTTGCTAGATGATGAAGATGTGCCCATTCAGGTCAGTTAATATATCCACTGCAGTCTCATCTGTGGTGCCTGACAAAGGCAGATGTGTTTCCGCCCCACTTGATGAGCAACGGGGCTGGTGATACGCCGGTATCAGCTTTCCACCACCCCCTCCATCTCCTGTGCCCACAGCTGGCATGTCTTTGCTGTTTGGCATTCAGCCTTTAGATGTCTCCAAGTGCTCCTGCACAGCCCTTAGTAAACAGAGGAGAGCACGCTGGTACTCGGTGACAGAGAAATCCATTAGTGCCAACATTTATTAGCTTTAATAAACCCATGCAAAAAAAAAAAACAATCACCTCTTCCATGACCTCCAGCTATGCCTAGGCTACATGAGAAGATCTCGCCATGCGAGTCCTTTAAGATGCAGAGGGCCACTCAAGAGGTGTATATTCAATTGACTTCAAAGAACCTTTGAGTGCTCAGGAACTTGCAAGAGATTTGTTTATAGAAATAATCACTCTCAGAAGCAAAGTGTACATGGCACTTTTTCTCCATCTCTCATTCAGTTTTACCTGTAACAATAAATCACAAAAGAGACTCAACATGGAATGCCTTAGCATTGTACTCATCTAGAAATATTTCTTTGCTGTATAAATTCAGATTAATATTCATTCTCTCTGAGGTAAAGACAGCTAGAAATAATTTGAGGCAATAAGATCAGTTTTCAGCATTCCTGACACTTCCCATTGTTAACAAACAGATGATCTTATAACGGTAAAGTCAGAGGAATAATTCCTCTCTTATACTAGATCTGATTGACTAGACATGACAGATGGTGGTTTTATTACTTTCCGCCTTTATGCCATTCTAAAAGAGGCCTCATCTAATGCAGTCCAGGCTGTGTTTTGAGTCTTAACCTCTCAGATAAGCAAACCCTGTTTCATCAGGTTAATGGATCCTTACTTGATTCAGGAAGGCAATTTTCCTTAAACTTATTCTAATCAAGTACTCAGAGCCCAAATTGTCCTGGCTGATTGACTGCCAGCAACAAATAAATCTTTCTACTAAGGACCATATTTATTTTCAAAGAGGGAAAACAAGTTGTTATTATTATTATTACAAAACCAATTCTATCCTGTATTCAGTGACTTCTCAAATACTGGCTTTTACTGCAGTCACAGAATTAAAGATAAAAGTAAAGTTAACGCAGCCTTCCTCTCAGTAGCTTTATTAAATAATAACAGGCAGGAAAGGAAAATTAGAGAGAGAGATGGCCTGCTGTCTATTGATACCCCCTCAATTAACTGCCCCTATGGTAATAGCATCTGACCCTAAGCAGCACAGACCCCTTCAAACACAGGCTCACTCCAACCTGTCTTCCTGCATCAGCCTCCAAATTAAGGGCTGTCAGCCCAAGTAACTTTGCCACCAGGCTGGGAAGAAGTGACAGAGGACTATCCACCTTCTAAAAGAAAAGCTCTGAAGGAAAACCAGTGCCTCGAGGATATTCCCTGCAAGTCCCATCTCCAGCACGGCATCTGGCTCCACAAGCACAGTTTGGCACTACAGCTGCTCGTGAGCGCAGTGACAGCCCATACAGAGATAGGGATCATAGTGCCCTGCCGCCTTGGCTCTTGGTTGACTCAAGTCACTCCAGGCAGAAACCCTGCTGGCCGTGGGGCTGTCCAGACTGCTTGAAGAAGCAGATGGGAGGTCTGGCCTCTCCTCCTCTTTCCCACCTACCGCAAGACTGGTCCAGCAATTGAGCCGATGTAAAGTCAAGGAAAAAAAGCAATCATCCCAAGGTTGTGCAGAAAACCAGCCACAGAAACAAGAACTGGGGCCACAACTCCTGAATGATCATTCAGTCAGTGCTTTTACTTCTCAATGCACATATTACCTTTTCACACAGCCTTGCAAGCAGGATTGGTAGCCCTGATGCCCCATCAGACATTCAGTACTGGATTTCCATCTCCAGAAAATCTGACCCCCAGGAGCCTCAGCTGGAGTTTGCAGGGCAAGCAAAGTGAGCTACATGACACACAAATTTTTTTTTTGCCATTTTCTGAGCAGCTGAGCTATTGTCCTAACAGCTTTGCTGAAGTTATTGATGCCTCAAATGAAATGATCAGTCTCAATGATTTTTATCTACCAGACACCAAGTTTTTAGGGTTTAGTCAGGCAAAGTATTACATTGTAATATCTTTAAAACAGTGATCATTCTGCAGGAATGATAAAGATGCTGGAGAATACATTAACTCTTTCATTCCTCAGAAGGACTACAAGGCAAGGAGAGGTTGTCAAGCTGTGATACAAGGGGAACCTAGAAACCTATATTCTCTCCCGTTTTATGATACAAACCAGTCCTTCAAACATGCTCCAGTTGTGCTCATAAGCCAAAAAAAAAAACCAACAGCAAAGACCTCAGGATTCCCTGGCTGCTAAGAACTCACAGTATTTGCATTCAAGGGCAGCATACATTGAGGGCAGCACAGCAAATACAACCAGGAGGGCAGCAGTATGATAAGAGGCAGCTAGAGAGCAAGCAGCTCTTATGCATGTTGCAATCACATTACAACAGCACTATTGTGCCCACACACAAAACAGAGAAAAAACTACTAACCCCTATGCCATAAGGTTGGTGCTTCACCCCTAAGGAGCATTCAGCAAAACCAAACCCCACAGTAACACTGCCTAAATGGACTAGTGGGACATGATGCCTTTTAAACTGCCTTTTAAACTCACCATCACCACACAAGTACAGCTCAGCTGCGTCCACAGACATATGTCATTAATTATCCCATAATTACTTGGTGAAGACTCAAATCTCATTAACTCACACTCTTCCTCATCTCAAATCAAGTTCTTCCCATCCTTGATTCTCTAGATATTTTACCTTTTATTTTTGAAATGTCCTTAAGATACAGAGGGGTATGAAAGGTTTTACCAATGTATTAAAGTAGTGGCTGCAACTTTCTGCTTAGCTTAGACTAAGGCTGGGATTTGGGTGCACAGGAGGAACCTAGGCACAGAGGAGGGCATTTCAAAGCAAGGTAGGGGACAGTCTCACAAGATTTCCACCGTTATGAAATCTCACAAGATCAGTCATTCTTACCATGTTGGAGAACTCATTTTGAGGCAAAAGCTTCTGATAGAATTTGATTTTTTAAGATTTCTGGCAGCCTCTGGATTGGAGAGGGTACATGGCCAGCTCCAGGCTTGGATGCCAGGTGAAAAGGGTGTGTTTGAACTGGAGGGTCCCAAACCAAGGTCAGAAAGTATGGCTGGGCTCACACCCAAGGATTAAAAGTTCCCAAGCTTTCTCAACTGTCTCTGTTTTAGGTCCTCTCATGTAGCCTGTCACATTTAAAACACACAGCACACTTCAGGAGAGGCAGAGTTTTAAAATAGTGCTCTCCCCGAATAATGTTACGGGGTTGACTGCAGACACCTTTGGGCTCAGAGCATGCACCACTGGAAATTGTTCAGACAGGGGATCAATAGAGGGGCATAACTTAAAAAACATGTTACATGTGGAGACAGCCTCCAAGGACAGCCCTGAAACTGTCCCCACAGTTAAACAATCCCAGAAGAAGTAGGCATCCGTCCCTGTTAATTACTGCTAGGAAACAAAGCATCAGAGCAGCAGGAGGAAAAGATGAGCTTGACTCTTACCAGGTCTCATCTGCTACACCAGTTTTTTAAACAAGCAGTGTACAGTGGAAAGAACGTGTCCCTGGGCCTGATGCAAACCCCCATAAATTGGGTGAATGGACCATAAGCAAAATTCACCCCCATCCAGTTTCCAGTGTCTGGGAACAGCTGACTCCAGCTGCTGTGGAGAGAACTGCAAAGCAGCTCCACAGCTATCAGATAAGCAGCCCCAGTAGGTTTCTCACTGCCTTTATTGCGTGTTGGGTCAGACCCCATGCACAGAAGTGTCTGTGATCAATGAACCCATGATTTGCTAGTTCTGCCCAAAGGCTTATTCACAGTTAATCCAAACCAACTTGATTCATGAAACTGGCTGGAAATCTCCTCAGAACAGGCTTTGCAGAGAGATTTCTGGCACTTTTGCTTCCAGCACTGGCTGAAAATAGAGCAAAAAGAGACTCCAGCCTCCTCTGAGTTATTTTGTCAGATTTGAAGATGGGTGATTAATTCACAAAAAATAATAGTAGCTTGCTCATTTTCTGCCTTTTGCTTTTTTCCCCCTATGAACAGAGGTGTTTTTTTCTTAAGTTTATTTGTTTTTCAGAACTATTTGTCAACTAGTTTCTGCAAACAATTTCAGGTACTTCGACAGCATTAGTGATCCGCAATATAAGCAGGCACAATGGGACACACAGGTTACACGGTACACTTCAGAGTTTTTCACCTGGATGAACATACGTCTTAGAAACAGATTCGCAGTGCAGATTTGCACAACTCTTATTCTGAAGCTCTTTCATGGATATTTTGGATGATTGCCTCAAAACAGCCCACTCCCACAAACATTCTTCACACGACGTCTGTCTGCTCGAGCACTCCCAGCCAGGGAACGCAGAAAGAACATGAACACAATCAAAGCACGTTACTTACGGAAATATCTGCAGCAAGTCTGAAAGAAACGTGTCGGTGGAGTGTCTCCAGGTGGAGGGATTTCCATGAAGGAAGCAGTGAAGTTCTCCAAGACAAAAAAAGAGCACTATGAACTGTTTAAAATTTAGGATGTGTCTGAGATGAATGCAGGAAATGAATATAAGGTTATTTCTTCTTGTACCCGCAGCAGCACTTGTATACCAAGGTGTCGTACAGAGAACAAATGGCGAAACAAGCTCTTGGCCTCACAGTAACATTGTTCTGTTTGTTGTCCCTGAAGGCTTTCAGTTAATCTTCATCTGTGGGTTTGGCCAGAGAAATGTACTGGTGAACCTCCCCTCTCTGATTTCTGCATGCAAACTTAAAGCTTCTTGAGGATTCATTAACTCTTTAATTCATCATTCCTGTACTTCAGGGGAGTCTTTTGTATTTTCTGTACCGCTCAGTGCCTTTGTAAATGTAGAGTTATTGGTGGGGTCTCTTTCCGACTTACACGTGCTCCAGAGCAGGGCTCCTGTAGAAACAGCTGGTCCTACAGGGAGGATAGACAGCTAAAACAGGAACTGTGTTGGAGCTAGCTTGGCCAGACCTGGTCTCTCTCAGCCCTAGAGTTTCCTCCTTTTTTCACATTGCCTGTTGGGGAACGGAAAGCGACTCAAACAACTTGGCCGTATCAAGCCAACTTACCAAAAGTGATCAGAAATCAGAATTGATGCCATATGACGTTTTCAAAAGTTCATATTCAGCTTAATGCCTAAAATTAGATTTAGGCTTTGGTGAGTGGCAAGCAGGAGGGAAACTCACTGTACTAACTACTCAGCTTCTCCAAAAAGCCAGTCCTCCTGTGAGTGTCAAACGCTTCTCAGGCACCCCCACTTTCTACACATGCAAAAATCACTTTGTCATTCAAATGCAGCTTGCAGTGAAGTAGGAGCAAGTTGGGCAGGTAGAGCTGTATTCCTAAGGCAAAATAACCTGGGTTCTTTAATTGCCTGAGAGAGAAAAGAAGTTTTCACTTTCTTCAGCCTTGCCTTCACTGTAAAACTGAAATTTGCTGCTCCTGAGAGTTGGTATGCTGCAGAAGGACAGAGTCCGATACAGGTGGCTAGCTGGCCATCCACACAGGTACCCCATGCCCCCACCCCCACAGCACCCAAGCATCTCAAAGGCACCAGCAGCTCCCTCCCGGTTCAGGCATGAGGCTCCAGAGAATGCAATTATTTCAGCCCAAATGCTCAGGTTGCTAAACCTGTGGCATGTTAGTTGTTAAACAAGGCTGATTGATGACCAGTGTACTGATCATTTTAGAGGAGATAAACCAGACATTCAAGATGCTTGTGACAGAATAATTCAGAGGACATGATAAGATGCCATTGGAGCCCTTGAGATTAAGAGCCTGATTCTCTTCTCACCTATTTTGGTGAGAAGCAGGAGGAGCTGCCTTGTCTGTGGAGCTAAACCTGTAGTAAAACGGTTTGATAGGAAGAATCTCCTCCTTGGGTGTTGGCAGGACTACACTGGAGTGAGGACATCTGGGTCCCCAGACCTCAGTACCATCTGGCTGCCCAGGGAACCCAGCTCATTTCCACAGCAAGGACCCTGCAAACCCTTGGGGTCTGGGGGCTTCCAGGCTCCCTGTTGCAGAGACAGGAGCCTGAAAGCCCCGCAACAAGCTTGCAGTTCCCATTGCTGCTCCTAGCAGGGAATTCCAGACTTCTGGGGTCTTCTACACACCTAGAGAGGCCCAAGTCTGCTCAAGCCATGCGAACTGCCCTTCAGACCCTAGCAGCTAGCATCAAAGCCACATATGCCGGGTCATGGATATGGAGCCCTCCTCAGAGACAGCAGAGAAGAAAATGAGGTACATAAGGGCAGGAATTCAGGTACTGATGACTGTGAAGTCACCAAGGACGGGAAGGAAGAGAAGCAACACAACATGAGGGGAGCTTAATTTGCCATAAAAGTCATAGACAGAGAAAAAGCTTTATAAAACATTCGTTCTGCCTCAGAGTTCATGCACAGGAAGAAATCTGTCAAGGCAAACGTGCCCCAAGCAAACACCACCTGGGAAATGCTGAGGCAGTTCTCCTGCCCAGGCCCCTCAGCACATTAATACGTCAGGTCAGTGAAAACAGGGCTGGACAATACTTCAGTTTATAAAAAGGTCAAGGCTATTTTCAGCCAGCTGTACTTGATATGTGGAGCAGCCCCAGCTCATCACATCTGTCTGCCACTAATGCTCCATCCCTATGGGATTTCAGAACAGCTACTTTGACCACAGTCAGTAAAACTAAATAAATCCGTGTTTTTAAAAAGGGCTGTGTAGGAAACTTGCAGTGTGTAAGTCCAGAATAAACAGGAGACTGTAGAAAAATTATGTCTGGTGGTTGCCACACAGAAATAAACCCTGGGGATGAATCACATGCGGCAACCAAGGAAGGAAGAAATTATCATAACTGAGACCAAAGAGAGGAGACCTTGCTGAGACACTGCAGTGGGAATGAGGGTGAGAGGCATCTAGCTACAAGTTTGTGCAGTGAGCGTGAGGCCGAGGACACTGCCTTTTGACTTGGTTGGAGGTAGCACTGCTGCCAGATGCTCTCACGTCTTTCTGTTGTACCCCAGTGCTACCCACAGCCAGGGAGACAAGCAGGAACCAGCTCACCCAGCCTGTCCCCCACACCAGTGAAGAAACAGGGATTCAGTGCGGAAAGTTGACACCTTCCTCAAGCTCCTCACATCACCAGGGTAAAAGATGGATCATTACTAATAAAACCAGAATGTTTTGGTTTCAAAATGATCTCAGGGAGTCAATGGCTACTGGAGCAAACAGCCTATTTCATAAGAATTTAGCAGGGGGATAATTTAATGGAGCTCAGATAAAAAGCAGTCACCTGGAACTCAGATTTAGAAGAAATTGCTTTTTTTCTGAATTAATGGTTCAGAGGTTAAATAAGGAATATTCATCTGACTGCACTTTTCTTGCACACTTTCCCTGATCAGTGCACTAATGAACTCCAAACTGGCTGAGGAAATGCTTTCAGTCTCTCTCCCCACCTCCCAAGAAGCACGTTCTTTATTAAAAACTAATGATTAATTCTCTTTTTCAAAATTAGCATCTGCAAATTTGGAGGCAACTTTAACTCTGGAATAAATAGGAACAATTCCCTTTGCACTGATTAGGAGTTCATCCTTCTCAAAAAATCCCAAGGGCCTCTTAAATTGACTGTCTTGACTAAAGATGGGTTTAGCTTAATTGAGTAATTGGTGTGGTTTATTATCATTGCTTATGGCAAAGATTTCCTCTGCTGTATCTTGGCAAGACAGGGGTGCTTCCTTTGCACCTCAGTTCAACCCTCCTCAGGCTGAACTGTTCAAAAAATTACAGACACCATATATAATCAAAATACATACAAATATGTATAGATCCAGACATTTTAATATGCTGGCCTTGGAGGAGGCATTGTCCTGCCCAATGGCAGATCACACAATAGGCTGAAGTTGTGGCATGGCATTCAAGGCTGCAGAAAACCAAGAGGAGCCTGTAGGACCAGATCCACAGATATAAGGGTGTAACTCCACTGATTTCAGTGGGTTATCACTAACGAGACAGTTCTGTGTGCTAGGGACGCAGAGCTGGAGCAAAGTCTAGTTAAAAACCAAGACATGCTGCAAGGAGTGATTAGATTTACTGTGGTGCTAAGCTGTTAGGTGGTTCGTACCCTTGTCCCTCACATTATTAGTCAAGTAGCTACAAGACCTAGTATAAGGGGAGGCTTAGCTGAAGGTAAATCTCAAGAACGTACATTTTCTTAAAGCCCTTTATAGGGATTTGGAATCAACTGCTAGTGAATGAGCAGTTAATCACTTGCAGTTAGGACTGCAAAACATGTGGATGTGCATCTCTGTTTATTTGATCTCTCTCTCACTATCAAATAATTTCTAGGTGCTTTATGAGGCTTCTTAACTGTGATTTCCTGACTCAAACCAAAGACAGAATCACTAGCGTTTAAAACTGAGCTAGAAGCTAGGAAAAACTGGTTCTAGGGTTAATTTTATGTCCAGTGGTGACCTCTTTGCTACATTTAGCATTCGAGAGAGAAATTCCCTGACTTTGCAGCTCCGCAAAAGCTCTTTCTAATTGAATCAAGCAGATTTAAATTATTCCAACTGATTTTTTTTTAAGCAGAAAGTAGGGATTCACTTAGACTGGTGAAAAACGTGGGCTTGCAGGGGAAAGGAATTGAGAAGATTGTCTTTATGTAAGAAATGAGAGAGAGAATAAAGTTTCAAAATTACTCAAATTCGTCATTTCAAAGATTTTGGTTGTTATAGTTAAAAAAATCTGCAAGCACATAGTAAAAGCTCACATTTGAAATAAAACACGTCAAAAACATTTTGACTGACTTAAGCCATGCTTTTCCTTTTTCAAAATGCAGGCAGCTTGTTCTGCTTCAAGATAGAAAGATTTTCTAAATCTCAGACATTCTGATGGAGTGGAAATGTACATCTTTGAGTCTCTAAGACCATTACACTCCCAGATGAATTACATTCCCCCACATTACGTTCTAGAGCTGGAGACAACTGCGTTGCCAGTCACTCTCCTGCCACTTCTCCACCTTGCTAATGGTGCACTGTCGTGGACAAAGCACATGCAATGAGGCAGGTTATTGACAATGAGTGGCAATACAGGTTTACACTGTCTCGGCTGCCTCTTCAGTAAGCATGGCTCATTTACCAGCCAGCCAAGGACGACAAGCTCTGGGGTTGTGTTTGCTGTTAGGGAAGGGCAGAGCAAAAAGGATGGCTACTCGCACAGGGTGGAGAAGACCTGCCACCTGCATAGGCCAGATCTGCCCCACCTATCCACCCCATCCAGCCCTCCCTTGCTGGCTGCAAAAGCAAACTTTTCCATGGAGAGAGCACCTACCACTGAAACTGAAGCCATGGGCACCCAAAAAACTGCCTATGTGACAGATACCGTGACTCTTCCAGACACTGTGGATCCAGGTGGTTTTAAATGGGGAAGGAGACTGACTCATTCTGTCTCAAAGCTCAAAGGCAACCGCATCAGGGCAGAGCCATTGCTTACAGTGACTAAATCCTGCTCTACAGTCATGCTATTGGAGTAGACAGTCCCTCACTCTTTACAACAGATCCCAGTGGTACAGAGATTTGCCAGATACTGGTCAGCCCCATTCATGCAGAACAGATGACTCTGGCCACGCCAACGAAAGCTGTGGCTGCTTTGTAAAGCTGTGGCAGATGCATTGGGTCACCTGAGGCAGTTACTATTGATGTGCAAGCCAGTGAAGGGGAGCAGGTCTGCCCAAACAGCAGGATGGACATCTTAGCACAGTGAGCAGCTCCTCTTCTCTATCAGAGGTTGGACAGATGGCCTGGAGACGGGCAAGTCTGCATCACTTAACACCTTGCTATAGAACAAGTCACAAAGGCAAAAGAGCCATTGAAGGCAACAGGCTCCCTGCTTGCTCACAAGTTAAGGAAAGAGCTTTGGGACCACAGGCTTGGACTGCACAGCTGTATCTGGCCAGTGAAAGCAGGCTATGCATGTGGTATCTTCTGCTCTACCGTATTTTTGGCCCACGCTCCACCCTGGCAGGCAGCAAAGATGGAAGTAATTTGACATGTGATGAACCAAGGTGAGCCAGAAATGGGAAGGCAAAGGAAAGACCAAACCAAGACAAATGATTGGCTTACACAGAGCACCAGAGCCAAGCACCTGCCCCAAAGAAGGATAGGATACGAAAGGTCACTGCTAGCACTGGGTTGTTGCTGAAATAAATGTTCTTTGGCTTCAGGGAACACAACAGAAGCTCACTTCATTGAACCTTCTGCTTCCAGCATGCAGTTGGAGAGTACTTGTCCTCCAAGTCACTCCAGAACCATGGTCATGAGCTATCACTACCAGCTGACAGATGGGTTTGCCTCTCTGTTCTTCAACATGCAGATGGCCATTGACTCATAGACTTTCCATCCCTGGTCTTCTCCCTTTCCATGAGCTGTGGAAGTCTCCATGCTCATTCTAGCCCTGACAGGTAAAGTAATCAGCCCTGGATTTCCCCACTGATATTAAAATACAATTGCACTGCCATTCAGTAGCTCTCCAGCAGCCCACCTAAAATGAGCTACTGATTCCATTTGATTCCCTAAGGAAAAAGCAAGCAGATACCAAAGCCAGCCCCATCTGTCATTGACTGCAGAGAAGATGACTTAAGAGACCGTGGAGACACAGCTCTCTAGGACAAGCAAGCCAGGCTGCCATACCCATCCTACTATTGCTAAGTGAAGCAAATGGACTAAGCAACTTAAGAAGGTGCAGCCTGCTCCTGCCCAGGGAAATGCATTATTCTGCAAACTGGAACAGGCTTCAGAAACCAGGCCATGGCCCATCCCATCCCTGTTGGTTGCAAAGGAGGCTGTTTCTACATTAGGATCTGAACTTGCACTGATATGAACTGCTTTAATGAGGAATCATCCAGACTGGCGAACATACAAGGCTTAACATTCAACTTGTCCATCACATAGCCATCTCTTGATACACTGGCATGGCTCTTCAGGCAAGGAACAGTCAACCTAAGCTGATTTATTGTCGTCTTGCTACTCATAAAAAAAAAGAAAAGACCAGAGATAGAAAGGCCAACTATAATGTAATGCATGTCACTGTCTTCAGTTATACTGCACTGAATCTGCCACCACCATTTCTCTCCTTTTGCTTGAAAATTGCAATGATAGCACTTTGCAACCAACTTTCATGAGAGTTTACAAAACAGCAGTCAGACGGGAGAATGGTGTGAAAGATTACAGAAGGGAAAACACAGGGCAGTGACTCCTATTTGAGGCAGGTCAGCCTCAGGACCTCAGCTCCAAGCATTTCCCGACGTGCACCCATGCACTCAGAACAGCTGTTCCCTGTCAGGTGGGAGCAACACATTGCATGTAGCATTCAAACTGATTCATGGGTGGTCTTGTTTTGGAAGAGGATGGCAAGGGACTATGCAGACATTAAAGGAGCAGAAAGGATAATAATCACCATGTCTGTCTACATGTTCAGCTGAACAGATTCTCCTGGAAGCCAGCAGAAAAGTGGTGATCCTCAAATCAACTGCAAGCATAAATCCATCTAGAGTTTCCAGAGAGAGGCATGCAGGGCATCCTGTGACTGACCCGGGCTCCTTTGGATGGACCCAGAAAACAGGAAAAACAAAAGCTCCACCCTTGGAAGCAATGTGAGTGTGAGCTGCCATCACATTCCTTGTCTGAGCTAGCGCAGCCTAGGAGCAGAGTCATGTGGAGCAACAAGCTTTTCCATGCCATGAGTGCCCTTGAAACTTTAGCATAGCAAGATCTCAATGATTTCTTTCAACTTTTTAAAGCAACATTGTCAAGAGAATGGGAATATAAAACTGGCTGCCCTAAGTTTTGGTACTGCTTGAGAGCATCAAACCCAGAGCTTCCCAGAGTTGCTCTTCTCTCTGCACAGTGTGCTTGTCACTGTATCACACAAAGGTACAAAGCCACTTCCCTGGTCTCCCTCACTTCTCCTACACCTGGTCACAGCTGAGGGCAGCCTGAGATTGAGGGATGAAGACAAGGCACAGCTGAGGGAGCCCAGGTCTGTCACAGGAGCAAGTCCTCCATCCTCATGTGAGATGATTCCTCTTCCAAACACCATTCACCCATTGGCTGTGCCTCATACCACAGAATTTTCTCCCCATCATTCTCCCTCTCCCCTTCCAAATTCCTCAACACACATCCATACAGAAAACACCCCATCACACTTCGAATACCACCCCAGGCAAGCTTTTCTTTTTCAGCTGCCTGACTGCCAGCCTCAGCATAGCAGGGCTGCCCATTTGCACTACTCAGTACTCCAATCCATTGACCTTTTACACATTGTACAGAATTGTCTATTTTTTTATCACCATAGCCTATTTTAAGTAATTTTCTAGAAGTTCAGTTCATTCTTCTGCTTGCCTAAGGAAATATAAAAATTTACACCTATTGTAAAAGCATGAATAAAAGCTGATTGCATAAAGTAAAGACAATAATGTGACCATAAGACAATAATGTGACCATAATACTAACTAGCTCACTTGTACTGCATTTCTGTTTAAAGGAAGATTTGTCTGATCATCAACAGGGTGTTGATTTAGATTGCTGCTAAAATTACCACTGTAAAAGTAAACCCACTTTTATTGCATTAGTACAGAAAACAGTTATACAGAGTTTAAACTTTTACGGTGATGATCAATCTCTTAATTATTAAGCCAAACGGATTCTGTGGCAGGAGATGACATATTCAGTGCACTTGGAGTATTTTTTGAAGATGTTAAAATTTACAAAATAAAAATCAACAAAACCTTTTTAAAACAGAAATCAGCAAAGTTGGTAACAGAATCAGGTAGAGAATTTGTGGTGTTCTCAGACTGAGTAGTTTGAGAAAGCAAATTGAGGGCAATGCTCTAGGACTTAAAAGATTCACGTTACCAGTTCTGTACAGACTTCTGGTGTGACTGGAGCTAGTCTTTTGAGTTTGGGGAATGTTTTTGCACTGATATGGTGCAATTGGCCAAATATAACAGAGAGAGAAAAAGAACTACATTCCCTACTGAGATGCAGTCACCTTCAGCAGTAGCCATATGCATTTTGATTACTCTTTACTCAGTTCTCTGGTGACCTGCTACTTGAGATGCAGGACACAAGTTTTCTTTGGCAGCCATGTCGCCCTCCTCACACTCATATATTTCTAATCTCAATTATGTAATGGTTAATCAGTAACAGCAAAGAAGTAGCTCACATGTGGATGCACAGAAGGATGAACTTTGGTTTCAGCATTCACCCTTCGGTATCAATTCGCTCAAACTGCTCAGCAAGGGGAGCAAGATCTGCTCTGGCCATTAGTGAACTATGTGACTTGGGACTGTTTCTCTCTCATTCAGCTAAGATGAGAGTGGCCAGGCTATGGGCTTTTCAGCCCTGCGCAACTCACAAGCAGCTCAGCTGCAGCTCCCCTCCAGGGCTATACTGTGTGGTCACCGAGGGGTGTGTGTTGGCAGGAGGGCTACAGGGCAACCTGAAAAATACCAGTTGGAATCACTTTTATGAACCATTTGCAGAAAACACATTTACAGATGAAAAGCACATTTAGCCGAAGAGCATTTCGACAGTCAGCAGTCACTTGAATGCACTGATGGGGAGAGCTTTGGAGAACACTCAGGACCCAGTTCTTTTCAGTACAGCTTTGTTATGAGATTTGCATAGACTGCTTTACAGTTGGGCAATGTAGCCATTTAGGAGCATCGGTTTGACTGACAGATAACCCTGCTGGTGCAGGCTGGGTGGGAAGTCTGCGTGCTTGGAACGGGCATCGCAGGGGCTGCCCTTCAGACTGCCAGTAGGGACCAATTAGATCGGCTCTGAAAGAAACTCATTGGCTAGAACATTTCAAATAAAGTGAGATCATGCAGATTTAATGACTGATCAGAGAGATTTCTAAGACAGGTCCCCCATCGAAGCACAGAACCACCAGCTGACAGGCTATATGAGAGAGAAAATCCTGTAATTCAGCCTATTTCACTGCATGACGGAACACAAGAGGAAAATCAGGTTAAGGTATCAAAGCAGCACCTTGTTTTCAATTCTCAGCTATGTCTCATCTTCCTGTCATGATCTTGGGCAAATTACTTGACCTCCCATAGCTTCAGTGCCTCAGCTTTGAAATGGGGAAGATTCTGCTGCCTCGATTACTTGGCTTTTAAACAACTTCAGTGAGCATCTCTTTGTGATAGTTTGTACAGTGCCTAACACGTGCTCTCTGTGTCTGTTTTGAGGGGGGAAGCTCCATCCTTTATGTACCATTGTAAACACCACTAATTAGTAATCACCGGAAATTTTTCACTGCATCTATATAGTTCAAGAGGGGTGTTCTCATTCCCAGGCCACAGAAATGAGCAGGACAGACTGAATTCCTTATGCCTTCATGAAAGGACTTCAGACGGGACATTGGCTGTCTGGGGGTTGAAGGTTTTCAGCAGTCCTTCGAAGGCACTGGCGTTGCCTGTGGAGTCTTCAGCCCAAACAAAAGAGCAAAGACTCTCCAGGTCTTTTGGGACTAAGAGCAAAAGAAATCTTCCTTTGAATTGAGGGAAATCTTTAGAGAAGGGACTTCAGACCTCCAGTGATAAAGGAAATAAAAAGCATCTGCACTGACTGCTCCAGTTAGGAGCAAAGAGGCACAAAGGACTTTTTGAAAAACAACCAGCCTTTCATCTTCAATAGCAAGCTCAACAGCTCTTCACCAGCTGCTCTGTAAACAGCGTAGCAAGGGAAAGCAAATCATTGGCACCAAATGCATTAAACATGGCAGTATCTTCAGATGACATATTCTGTAAACTTCCTACTTACAAGTTATGCCATTTCTTAAATCTAAAGGATTACCTGCTGTATAGCAGCAGAGTCATTCTTCCAGGCAGCTGGGCAGCTTCATTATCCATGTTTCTTGCTGAGTTTCCCATAATGCAGAGGCACGCAGTTTGGTTAAGAGAGCATCAGATGGGATGTCAGGTGACTTGGGTTCATCTCCTGTCTCTCCTTTACATTTTCTGAGAGACCTTCAGCAAATCATTTCAACTTTGGGACAAGTTTTCTCCTGGAAAAGGAAAGGAACTATTCTTTTGTTTTAAAGCAGTCAGCCCTTTATAACAATCATTTGCAACCTTTTATTGACTGTGGATCCATAAGAACTTTTTTCAGGAGACAGGTAGACACTGCTTGGCAAACTAAAACCTCCTGATAACAGAGTGACTTTTCTCAGCTCTGGACCGCATAGGAATAGCCCAGGAGCACCCAAAACCATGTATATCACAGGCTGAACTCATTCCAAAGTGTAAGGTCCTAAACTTTGTGTAAGGGAAACTTCAGCCTAGATTTGGTGTGGTTTAATTTAATGGAATCATCTCATGTGAACTATAAAGCACTATCAGCAAGGCATTAAAAGAAAGTACTAACAATCCCCCTACAGCATTTTGGACGCTGAAAGAGTTAAACACATCCAGCATCTATGTACATGTATGGGGAGGGATTACATCCTCTGAGCGACTTGGTTCTTGTGATCTATTAACACTGAAGTGACATTTTCTCTAACTTCCAACTCTGTTTCTATTATGAAAACTATGTTAGAAATAAAGAACAATCACAGGTAGCAACATCCAATCGTCACTTGTTATGCCTGTGGCAAGGCATGACAACACCCCCACCTTTCCATTTTCTCCTCATGCAGAAATCTATTGGGATTCTGGTCACTTAAACTTCCTAAACTTCATTTTGCTAACAGAAGAATAAGAATGCCAGACATTTCTAGAGTGCATCAAGGCTTAACAGTAACATGATATACATAATACGTCTGTACTGCTTAAAAACCACTACTGGCTCTTTAAGTAGCTGCCTGCCTTTGCAGGGAAGCAGCTGAAGAGTGTTGCTGCAACCCAGTTCCCCAGGTTCACTCTGCTGATGGTAACTCAGTGTCACAACCAACAGTGAACAAATCCCGCTGAACACCTGACACCCACTGCCTGCTGAGCCCTAAAAAGACCTGTTGCATACGTCACAGCCCCTTCTCACCCGGCACGTGACAGACCCATGAAAGGCACCTGACACTACTTAGTCAGGAGCATTTGGGGCTTGCCTTTGCCAAGCTGTCATCCAAAGATTTCCTCAACAGCAAGCATTAGCCAGCCCTGCCACTTCTGGCTAACTGGCTGTTGCTAGGCCAGATGCTTTCCCCTGCATCAGGCATGGATAGGTGGCTTCTCAGGAACTGCCTTGAGAAGAGCACAGCTGTCTCACTGTGCTAAAATAGGCACTTTAATTTGTTCTCCCCACTTCGACCAGTGAAATAGCATATGGGCTTCTGCTCTCTTCTTTAATCTGCTGCAAAGCAGCCCCAGGGTTTCAGGAGATAGCATTTGGTGATTGCACTTGTAATAACCCTGAACACACACCCAGCTGGTATGTGCACATCCGCTACCATTCCAGCATGGGGGACAGCAACAGTACATCCCACATGTCCTCAGGGCTGCAGCTCATGTCTTCAGAGCAGGTAGCATTGGTGGCTCAACCTTAGACACTGCACTGCAGAGAAATTACGCTGCCAAAGTCCTTTAGCAGCTTAGTTGCTATTAAATACCTGGGAGGCAGAGGCAGGCTTTGCTCCCACTCAGTACAGCCTTAAAAATCTTATATTCTTCCCTCAAAGTTGAATCATGAAGCACGTATAGCCAGTGGAAAGCCTATATTTTACATACCCTGCTGTGGTGGGTCCTTATGACTTGGCTCGATGAGCTTCCTTTAGCCAGAGGTATGACACCTTCAAATGGGGACCACAGAGTGGCTGGTTCGCTAAGCTTCAGCAAACCCTTGGTGCTGCTTGGACCTGGTGGGACCTGCCTTCTTGTTTTAAGGAAACAGCATGAAGAGGTGCCATCATGTGGCCAGAGCTAGCCACTGGTTTAATGACAAAGACAAGTATCTTTCTGCCTTTGTCTCAAAACCAACCTCCTTTCACTCTCTGGGAGCATCAGCCCCTCAGGCAGGGACAGCCATAATGACACAAACATCCTTCCTCACCTCCCCTCCCCCCCTTGGTAGAGCAGCGTTATTATCCTGTTATAGAAAAGGGGAAACTGAGGCACGGAGCAAGGTGGCAACTTGTCCAAGACTGCTCAGGGCATCGTAGTCAGGAGGCTGCATGAACTGGTGGTCCGTGGGTAGCGTCTGTTTGCCTACAGCAGCCTCAGAAAGCCAAGCTCTGTAGCTGGAAGCATGCTCTTTTGGGTATCCACATGAGGCCTGAAGAAGACCAGGGTAACCAGACCCCGATCTGCAGCAGGGTTAAGGACCCCTGCCAGAGCCCAGCTTTCACAGGGACAGTCAGTGGGAGCAGGTTCGCTCCCCATTGCCTTGGAGGTCTCTTCCCCCAGCCAGGCAGAAGCGGGGGAGGTCTCTTCCCCACTCCCCCAGCCCAGCCTGCTTCTCTCCAAGGCACAAGTGACCCCAATTCAAGCTGCTGACACTTTTGCTCAGGGTGTTTCAGAGCTTCGTTATTTGTGAATGCCTTTTTGTGTAGCGCCATTGGCACCAGCACAGCCTGTTCCCAGCCTGTTCCAGCAGCTCCCCGATGACTGAGGTGACAGACTTGAAACGAGGCATGGGCTCCAAGCAGGTCCTCAATGGGGTCAGGGAGAGACAGCAATCATCCTGGTGGATCTTCCTCCCTTTTCCAGCCTCCCCTCCCTGTACACCTCCATGCACACAGCCTTCAGTTGCTGCTCTCCAAGAGCTCAGTGCAGAGAGCTGCTTGCTTAAAAATACACATAAAAATTTTAAAATCCCAGCAGCAGACTGGGTATCGACAAACTGCACGGCATTGGGAGAAAGGCAGCAGAAATGGCTGGGAGGCTTCTGGGATTGATTTGTGAGGAACAAATTAAAATAGACTAAATATCTCTATCCTGACTAAGTAGTGGCCAGGCCCAGGGTAGGGAGCCAGCTGCACACATAAGGGAGATAAGTGCTGCGAGGGACAATCCAGCATATCTGCAGTTACCATAAGAATCCTACATTTAAGAAGGGAAGGCTTCTCCTGCAGGGTTGCTGCATAAACTGGCAGCCAGGGACCAGTACCTGAATTGCTCATTGCCCTCTCCACATCCAGCCTGTAGATGATGCCAGGCTCAAGTTAGGGAAGAGGCCAAGGTATGTTCTCAATCAACTTCTCAGCACAGAGATGGGGTGGTGAAGTGGTGGGAGAGAAAAACAAGAATAACTAAAAAAGAACAGCATTGGCAGGATAGATGTGTGTCCACTTTGGTCAGGAGCCTGCCTCTGACAAAGATGCTTAGGGAAAAGTGCAGGAACAGGGCAAGTGGCACATTCCCAAATGCTCCTCCAGCATCTGAGTTTGCAGCTGAGGTGCTTCTGTTCCAGAGGAAATTAATGACAAAGAGAACCCCACGTGGGACATCAGAGCAGAGAAAATTCTCCAGAGAGCTGAAAACCTGCAAAAGCATGCCAGATGAGTGGAGATCCTTTGAAAGAACATCGCTGTCTATATACAAGAAATATCATCTGCTCAAAGAAAAACAACCATGACCTGTGTAACAAGCCTTAGTAGGCATCTCGGTATCTACAACATGGCCAAAGTAAAATACTTTCCTTAAAGATATTTCACGTTTGAAATTACATCAAATGAAGGTGTTAGGCATGTTCTTCCAGTCCCACATAATTTGGAGAATTGTCCCTTAGTAAGCATGGCTGGGAATTACGGTATGTGACCCATTTTGCACAGTATCTGCTTTCTGCAAGGTCTCATCCAGGGCAGTGGCTCTAGCAAGCAGAGTCGGCGTTTTGACAGGGCTGTTCTGCTCCCACACACTGACACATACGTAATCCAGCTCTGCTGCGTTTCTGTCAAACCCTCGCTGTATCTGCAGCCACAGCACCACTCCCAGACTTGTATTTACAGATCACACCTTCTCCACTACCAGAAGGGGAATTACTTTTTTCCAACAACAATAAACACCGTTTATTGAACACTGAACACAGTTATCAATGTTGGCTAGCCCTGGCCGCTCAGGAATAAAGACATGGAGCTTTCACACACCCAGGTAGGCGGTCCAGTCCTGACTATGCTGTTGAGAGGGCACAAAGCTAAAAAGCATCCTCAGAAACATCCACAATCAGCTGAGCATGTTCTTGCTGTCAAAGGCTAAATTTCCCTATTTATGATGCACAACATGAATGTCTTATTTTTCTATAGAGTGCAATATTCGAATTTCTCTACTACAATTTTACAAGTAGCCTCCTGTATCAGTCAATGGAAAACTATTAAAAACCAAGCACTTCAAAATCAGGCCAAAATAATACAGGCCAAAGCTCAAGAAAACAGCCTATATCATTGCTACAATAAAAATCAGGCTCCCATTGCAAAATACCGTATGTTTTTTCTTTTCCCCTGACAGTGTTAACACATCTATGCAGTTGTCCTACTGGTAAGTACCTGGAGGGAAATTCAGCTAAGCAGGCACTTACCAAATCTGCTGTCATGGGACATGAGTGATGGGACACAGAAGTAGCCAAAAGCAACCCACAGCTTAAGCTTCTAAAGCTGCATAAATCCAAACAAGAAACCGCTGCCTTCATTATCCTCAAACAATTGAGGGAGAAGAGCGTTCAAACAGTACTGCGGAGGCGCCAAGTTTAGCCTTGAATATCAGCAACAGAGCCTATCTCATCCCCTCCCGACACAGGCAGCCCCTCTAACAGATGCGCACTCCAGTAAGCACTGAAGAGACAGACTCTGGTGTAAAGAAACACATGAGGTTAGACACAAACCTGGGGACAACTGGGGTCCCAGGACTGTCTCCTGCCTTTTGCCACCACAAGTTCCTGCACAGAGAAACCAGGTCATGAATACATTGAGTGGTGAAAAGCAACCTGATGGGCATCACCTCAGACAAAACACAGGAATGAGGGACACTTTCCTGATCCTAGATGGGTGCTGAGTGACCTTCAAAATCAAACCAGAGCAGGGTAAAGGAACTGAGCCACATAACCATGGACAGATGCCTGCTGCCAGTGTTAATGCCACATCTCTGCATATGCAGTGTCCTTTTTACACCACCTGAGAAACCCCTTGTTTTCCTTTCCTTTCCCCCTTTTCCCCTTGTTTTCCTTTGCTCTCCTCTCCCTATGGCTATTAGACAGGATCTAACTACTTCCCAGTTTAATTGCTTTCAAACCATTTCTTTTCCCACTCTAATATCCCTAGTTGCACAACCAGGAGTGGGAAATGGAAAACACAAGGAACTGGGTTAGTCATGGCCACACCATTGCTACGCTGTCACTCTCCATGGGATGACTTTCCAGTGCATTAGAGGCATTTCTGAATTAAAGCTAGAGTTTTAAGACCATAAGAGTCCTACACACTCCATTTCATGGAGGAAAAAGCACAGCCCATAAAGCCAAGGGAAAGAAATATGGTCTTTTTTTCTCCAGGCTGATATTTCCTTGTTACTTCAGTTGCTTACTGTTGTTTTTCACTTTCTTTACCACTGAACTTGTCCACCCTGCACCTGCACTGGACTGAGCAGACCCATCCTGCAGTCAATCACAGTGAGCCACTCAACGCAAAAGATAAAGGGTTAGGCCCACATTAGAGGTCAAACATGAGTAAATACTGGTCTGAAGGGTTTTGCATTTGGGCACAGGTGTTTCTTTTACTGGAAAACTGCTTTAATTCATTGTTTTCAGCTAAATAAACTCAAGGGCACAAGCAAGCCACTGACACGCCGAAGTCCAGGAAATCTCCAGCACATAACAGAGTGGCCAGCACACAAAAGCATGGTAACTCTTTCAAGTGCTTAGACATTGTCAGCTGAACATTACTATATCATAACACTTCATTATTTAGAGGTTTTGAGTGCTCTATCTGGGAGGACAACCCATTTAATCTGATCGCTTCTCTTGGGTAAAGCTCAATGCGCAGGTTCTGGACCAAGATGACAGCCTTTGTGACAAGGTAAAGGAAGAGTTTTATACCCTCCTCCATAAAACACCACACAGGGGACCGAGACAAATACCTTTCTCTGACACGAGTTACAGGCTACAGCATTGATCAACCCATGAAACAAGATGAGCAAATCACCCCCAGCCAAATCAGATCTCCTCAATCCAGAGGGCAGCTGGCAGAGCCCAATCAAGAGGGAGCTAAAGACACCAGAGGTTACCCTGCATTGGAAGCTCCTTCCTGCCTCTCCCTCTGAGGCTGATCATCTCAGCTTCTTGGAGGGGCTAAGCACCAGGTATGGTGTTAACATCTTGCACCAGTCACCTCTGCCAAGGGATGGTGAGAAGTCAGCCATATCACATCCATTCTGCAGGGTGTGCAGAGGATACCGAACATGAGCAGCCCTCCGAGGGGGCAGTAGGCATTGCCCCATGTCTGACAACAGAGCACTGATCAGCAGGAGATGTAATGGATTGGTGTTAACAGTAAAACTCTCTGGGCAGAACAACTGGCAATGCAGTGATATCAAACAGCTGGTAAGCATCAAGGTTAATTCCAGCTAGTGGGCCTTTATAGAAGAAGTGCCTACAAAGGTTTTGCTCTGGCAATCAGGCCATTGGGAGGCTGACTTCTGGCCTTCACAGGGATTTAATACAAAGCCACACAGTTTTACAAGCAGAGGACCTGGAGCTCATTGCAGGAGCAGGCCCGAATCTGCAGTGGGATTACAGGTTCCAGCAGCTTTAAACCAGACATGCATCCTGCATTCAAAGCATCACAGACATTAGAAGGAAAGTGGACTCCTATGATCTCAAGTGGAGGTTCATTAAAAGAAATTAAGAAGTATTTCTGACTGTGTTTTTGCCAGAATAAATAAATCGATGTAGTCCCTGTCCAGGAAGAGCAGGAAAATGCTACATTGTCTAGATTGCAGGAACAGATTTACCGCTTTGCCCCTGAAACCAAAGGGCATGTCTGAGATCATCCAGCCTCATCCAGACATGAGCTGAATGAGCGGCTGCACTCTCCCATGACACCAGTTCAATCAGGCTCTTCCCAGGTGACAATCTGGGTTAATTGCAGGGGTCAACACCCGAGCTCGGGGCAGCAAACACTGCACAGGGCAGCTTTCACTAACACTCTCCTGTAGCAGAGGAAATCTATTTCCTTTACCTGAACAGAGGAGATAAACTCCCACTAAGGCCAGCAGATTTCATAGTCCTTAATGCATGTGATGGGCTGGACTGAGAAGTAGGGAACAACCAGCTGTGAGTGTTTGATTCCTGGGTCTTTTCCTAGCAATGCCAGACACTGGCTGCTACACCTCAAAGCTCTGGGACCTTGTCCTTTCCCTGGTGGAGCAATGGGATTGGGTAAGCAGCAAGGTCCAGAAGTTGGAGGACTCTGCTGAGCCTCAACGGTTGTTTCTGCACCTCAGATCTCGTCAGTCACACCAAACTGCTTGGGGGTAGGAGCCACGTGCTAATAGAGTACCTAGAAAAATGGAGCCTCAGGCTCTACTCACGCCTCTGTGCACCATGTAAGAGAAATGTCGACAGAATACTCCTCCAGGACCAGGTTGGGTTCAGAAACTGGGAAAAGCCAGTGGCACACAGGAAGGAGCCAAGGAGGAATTGGTGTGGAGCAGATCTGAAGCAGTGGCCCAAGTTAGCATAGATTCAACATACACCTCCAAACCAGCTGGCTGGGCACCAACTTTCCTGATGCTGCTGGAAGCCTTGGGCCCTGTAGGGGTGAGGGGACAGGTAGTCTGGGGGCAGTTCACAGGGAAGGAAATCCTGTCTTGTAGCTGCCAGCCTGCCAGACTGACCTACGTGCTCAGGAACACATTGCTCAGCTGATGTGGTCAAGAAAAGAGACTTTCTTCACTTAAAAGGGAGATCTGAATGCAGTTGAGTGTCTGAATGCAAACTCAGACACATGAGCCAAACCAGCTCCTTGTGGCCTTAAACTGTGAAGGATGGCACCAAGGAACTCAAACTGATGCACAAAGAGCAGTTCAACCAACATTAGAGCAGGAGGAAAGACAAAGGAGATCAGGAGAGCAGATCTCACTGGTTTTCCCAGGCAACACCTGAGGCAACCTGAACGAAGTCACATCCCAGGGCTGTGCCCGTGTGTTGGACTGCGTGTCAGGGAGCGGTGGTGACACTTGACTGCACACGGGCACCAGCTGCTCCAAACACTGAGTCTCACAGGGAGGCAAACGCGCTTCCTGCCTGTGGCTCAGACCAGGGTTTCACTGTCCCTTGGGGCCACCAAATGCCACTGGTCCCTTCCTGGTTGCGTGGGCCAAGCACACAGGGCCCTCCCACCAGGTAGGGGCTAACGAAGAAGCAAGCACTGTAAGCCTGCCGCTGAGAGAGAAAGCTGGACCAACCCTGGCTACCCTCCAAATGCAATGCCTGCCAGCAGGTGAAGATCTTCCTCCAGGAATACACTAATTATCAGGAGATTTGCGTTTCAAGGCAAATCAAAGCCCTTAATCATCTCCCCAGCCACACTTGACCCAACTCTCACCTCCCAGCAGCCCTGAAGGTAGACGATCCAACCGCATGAGGACCAGCCAGGGAGGAGAAGCAGCCAGGCCGTGAATTACTGCCCAGCTTTGCCTCTCCCCACGGGTGCCTGCACACACGCAGGAACGGGGGCTGGGCACACTTAACCTCCCCAGAACTAGGCAGCAAAATTGTGATCCGTCCAATGCGGATGAGTCACTTCCAACTGGGTTATTAAGTTATTACATTGTATTATTATATTAACGTCATTGCCATTTTCAGGAGAAGATAAACCTAATTTTAATCTGCTTTTAATTGAAAGCTTATCAAGAGACTGGCTCCATCCCTATGCAGTAAGATGGCTTTTTTTTTCTTCTCCTTCCCCTTCCCCTCTCCATACACTGCACTCTTTACACTGATGAAAAGAAACATCTCTATTCATTAGAGAAAAAGCAGCTTGGAGTCGATCAGGCCTGTTAACCTACAGCCTGGGTTGTTATCGCAGATCAGACCTTTCCTAAACTGTTGGGGGCTGCAGTTCGGTGGCCTGCTGCAGCAGTTTCGTTAGCTGTTCGTTTTTATGTTGGGGTACTTGACAGTTTCCATTAGAGGAAGTGAGAATATTAAAGATATTTGAGCCGCTCTGGGAGAGAGTTAAGTATATAATGCAAGGAGACTGTGCAGATTTTAATTACAGATTCCCCAAAAATCCATAGAAACTCTGATTAAACTCCTAATTACTTTTAAAGAAGTGAATAAGCAGTCAATAAGATGAACAGCAGTCTCTCCCCTTCTTTCTTTTTCTCGTGAGCAAGCTCCACACTGATAGCACGCTGCAGATGTATTATCGCAGGCAAGTTAACAGGAGACCAAGGGGGAAACATTTCTCTAAGGATTCCTTAGAAGGAACTTTTTGCGACATCTTCAATACCAAGGCTGGCCCTAAAATCAGTCAGGTTGTGGTGATTTACACTAGCAAAGTATGTGCCTGTTGCCTCCACCTGTGACTTCATTTTGCAGGATTACATTGGCTTTTCCGGTGGATCTCTGCCTTCTCACACAAGCGGTGCTGGCTTTCAGGGGGCTGTGGTGGGGTTTCACTCCTTGTCTAGCACAGGGAGGTGATGCTCACAGAGATGCAGGCCTTGTCCCAGGGGGCTGGAGCCAGCCCTCCTGGCTGTGTTTTACGAACAGCCTTCCCAAACATGTCACGTAATCACATCGAGCAACTTCACTTAGCCCCTCTCTGTCAGATCACAGAGCTGGCAGCAAGTCTCCCCTGAGAGCCCTAGGCCAAGGTCATGGCTCAGCCACACTACTATCTCCACAGCTGAAGATGTGGGCACCTCTGTGCTAAGTAGAGCACCAGCCCCTGGCATGGAGAAATACCCTTATTCCAAGGGGAGCTCTTACCGGGTGGGGAGAAACTTCTCGGTGCCAGACCTGTGGCCATGTTTCAGCCCCTCCACCCAGGCCCAGCCCTACAACGTGGATGCACCTGGTTATCCACACTCATGCTGCAAAACAAAAATGGTTTCCCAAGGAGGCATTTTAGTTGCCTCCTCAGAACTTGCTCAAACACGCTGGATTTTCAAAGAAACTTCTTTTTTCTGAGCTTAGCTGAGACCCACAATAAAGTACAACCCATGATCCTCACCCCTGTGAGCATCATCCCTCTCTTCCATGGCAGTCTCTGGCTCTCACTTAGCCAGAGCTTTGCTACAGCTGTGCCAGAGCAGGACAAGCCCTGCTCGCTCTCTCTGGGCACAACAGTGCTAAGAACAGTAAAAAAGAGATACCTCCCCTAAAGTAATTCAAAGTCTGAAGGTGTGACCCACTCTGAGTTGGTGTACAGCAGCAAGGCATGCTAAGTAAGCAGTGACTATTCCCAGGGCACAGCCATGCTTCATCTTCCCGTCTTCTCTTCAAGTCATTATTGTTTCTTTTGCTGTCTCCAATGCCTGTAACTTTAACCCTGCAGATAGCTTTCATTTCCCCATCTCAGGAAGGAGAATGGGAGTGCTTCTAGGTCAGCTGTGTTCGAGGGCTCTCATTCTCCATTTGCAAATATCACCATGCTCTGCTTCTTGCCTGATTTTTTTACATTTTCCCCACAGAGAAGACTCACAGCTACCAAAACCCTCCTCCTATACCATTGCCAGTAATTTTCTAGCTAAAGCAAAGGACTGGGAACCAGCCCCCCAGCTGTTGAGGGGCAGTAACCATCCACCTCCCCCATCCCTGCCTGCAGTGCCAATGCAGTTTGTATTCCATGATGTGGCCAGAACTATCCTCACTTTACCTGACCGCCCAGGTCCCACAACTTTATCTTTCAGACTAGTCCCCAGATCTGGAGAGACCTTAACCAGAGGATGCAGGTGACCTCTGGTAAAATTGTTGGTTCGAAATGGCTAAAGCCATCTTGTGCACTGGGTACAGCACCTGACAGAACAGGGCTCAGTGCTGGCTGGGAGCTCGCAAGGCTTTTGCCATAGAAATAATTTTGACAGAGAAAACACAGCTAAAATAGTAAGGCTCTAATGCATGGATATTCGAAGTCTGATTTTCTTTTGTTTGTTTGTTTGGAAGAAGGCTGTAATGGGGTCTTCTAGGGGAGAAAAAAATCCTAAGAGGACACTTTTGTATCAGGAAGGGAATGAGATTTTGCGGTGTTTTGGAGAGGTCGGTTAATTCCTAAGCCTTGAGCCAAGGGGACAGGAGGAGACAGAAAGAGGCTTGGAAAGGGAAGGAGGGAAGGAGTTTGCTCTGCAACCAAAGCTGGGTAATAAGGCATATGTGGCTTCCAGTGACAGTGTGAGAATTTACAGTATAATAAAGATATATATGGCCATTTGGAACAAGCTATTTCTAACATAAAATGACTCTGTATATTGATTGCCCAAGGAATTTGTACAGAACCTTATTTCCAGACATATAACTGAGCATATTATTTACTCACTATAAAAGCCGGATAAATGGCCAGGCTCCAGGAGGGTGTGAGGCAACGGTAGTTGTTTGTTGGCAGATGAATGGAAGGAGGTTTGAGCGTGACGGAGAATGCCAGGATACTAGGACCTATACCAGCCAGCCAGCCAGCAGCTTCCACAAGTCACTGCAATGTATAGATCAGGTGTATCTGCTTGCCTTTCAAAAAGGTGATGCCACTTCAAGGCCCTCTTGAGAAGGCAGGAGCCCAACATATAGGAAAAACATTATTTCTCCTCTGGAGCAGCAGTCAGAAATGAGGAGTCAGAGGCCAGCAAGTCCAGAAAGCAGAAAGGTCTGAAGCAGAGCAGGCTCTTACACAGCAGCATATGAACAATCACAATCACCACTGGGTGCCCAGCTAGATCCCACATCAGTCAGTGGTGAGGGAGAGACGACAGCCATAGTTCACCCTCTGCCTTGCTTGCCACGAGCCCAAGGCCAGCCTGGCCTGAGGCAGGTCCCCCTCAACAGTACCGAGAGCTACTGGCTCATTTCCAGCTGGATGGAAGTGCCTGAATGGCATCCTATAGAGTTCAGAGAGCCGATGCTTCCAGATCCCTGTTCCTCTTCCTGAGAGACCCCTAGGCATACCGGTCTCCAAAGGGAAAGGGCTTTGCAGGCTTCCTTGTCTCACAAGCAGACCATAAACTTCAAAGCATTTCCCAGCAAATGTGATGGACACATCAGCTGGGAATTTCCTTCCAAAGCAAACAAGACTTGAAGGAAGAAAGAGTCTGAAAATGAGGGGAGGAATAGAGAAACATCTTTTGGCCTCCCAGCAGATAAGCAAGCAGTAGGGCCATCCCAAAGACGGGGAATTCTACAAAGTTTAGCAGCTCTACTGCAGTTGTATTTAGAATATCGATAGTTTTGCCTCAACTCATAAAACAGGTGAACAAGCAACACAGTAATCTTGAGATTCTCCTCCCCATCTCCTTGCCTTTCACACTCCATCACAATGTTATGTGTAGACGATACCGAGTCCAGACTGCAACCCCTTAGGCAGGGACTGCATCATTTCCATATTGTTAAGTGTCCAGACTGTCATAGCAGCTACATACAGAGACCCAAAGGGCTGGCCATACAGGTGACTTCAGCTCATCAGCAAGTTGCTCTAATAATGAAAGTAAAAACTTATGTGTGTTAGGCTCTGAAAGGGTTGTAAAACTGGGTTTATGTTCAGCACGAAGCCACGTCACCGCAGCAGCCCACAGCATCGAAGAGGCTGAATATTCTTGTACTCCTGCTGCCACCTAAAGGAAATTTCTCAACAATGTTCTGAAATATCCTGGAATAAACATGTTTGTTTCCAGGCTAGGGTAGGCTTTTAGCTGAAGAAGGATCCATTTGGAAAAAGGAGTATTACAAGCAGGATGTTTCTGTCTCCAGGAACTAGCTCCAGTGTCCTGGCAGATTTCCAGTAGAACCGTGACTGCAAATGGATGGGGCCAGGGGACTTCTGCTGTCAGCACTGCGAGGACTCCAGCTGTGACCGTCTTGATGGCCATGGTCTAAGGCTACAGATGAGAGAAGGTTTGTAGACAGGAGCAGTATCTTTCATTACATAAGCCGACCTAAATAGAAAACCAAAACAGCTTTAAGGTCATAAAAATATTTTCTTCAAATCATTTAGGCCTCAACACAGATACCACCAGTTCTTGTTCAACGGCTCCCTCTGAAATAATTTTCCTCAAGGCACGTGATTTCTATGTTTGAATTCTCCCCATTATTCAGGGGAGACACCCGGTCCTTTGGTGCTTTTGAAGAGATGGTGACCAGGTCAGGCTGGCTTTAGAAATCTGGCACCATGTCCCGTTTGGGCCAGGTGTTCCTGATGCTGGCTGCCTATGCAGCTCACTTGGATTAATCCATTCCTTTTGGATTTGTTTGCCAGAATTGGGCGTACTCCAATGGCGCTGGTGGTAGCTGGGCAAAGGGGAGATTTCTAAAAGGAAATGTTCCCATATTGTGCATAAAATAGCAATAACTTTGTTCAAGTTTCTATGCTGAATAAATGCCCAACACCAGAAGTTCTGTACAGTCAGCACTAGTGAGCCCAGGGAAATATTAAATTGCCTCGTAAACTGGAAGCCAAGTGGAAGTATTACTTAAATGCTCAAAAAGTATAATTTGCTGCTGCAGATCAACGAATTGCCTTATTAAATAGAGGGAACATTACTACATGAGTTATGAAATTGGCTTTACAACTTTAACTATGGAGTTCACATTTTAATAACCTTCTGCTTAAGGGGTAAGATAATGTAGCCTATTTAGTTTTCCACCATGTATGTGCATGAGAGCATGCATGGAAAAATGTGCATATGACAGTCAGAGTGCTCGAGTACAGAAATTTCATTGATACGTATCAGAGGAGCACTTCTCACAAATGGGACAGTACCTCCCACTCAGGACACTGGTGAAACCTCTCCAATCCAGGATGATTAAGTAGACGCTTCCAGATATCCCCATATGAACTTGCATGTCTGTCAAGAACAGGCAGCAGTGCATAAGCTTCAGTGCACAGTACACTCTGATGTATCATTCCATTACATGAATATCTAGCAAACTTGTTACCCTCGCTATGTATTTACTTTTTGGGATGAGTGAACACTGTGTTGTCCTCATTTTGCAGAGAGTTAAGCCCTGTGAATGCATATGCATTAAGCAATTTGCCCCAAAGTATCATATTGTGATCTGTCATTTGACGATAGCTGCTGTTTCCTCGTGTTATTCAGGACGCCATTTGACTCCCAGCCTGTGACTAATGTCTTGCCTGAGCAGACTTGTCAGGAGATGTGATTTCTACATATGCTTTCCTTCCCCCTGGTTCCACAGAAACTGTATCATCTACCCAATTTGGTCTAATACTTTCCCCATTTATCCTCACTAGAGAATTTCAGCTTCTCTTGAAAGTGGAAGCAGAAGCTACCTAGAGCACCAGGCATAGATGAATATGACCTTTTAATTAAGTGTTCTGAAACTGCTGCGGAATTGGGAATGGAAGACAATATGGATGATTCTGAAAAAGATAATGAAATAAAGAAAATAATCCTTGCAAAAAGGATCATCTCCTTGTGATGCCTGTCCTGCTCTCCCTCAAAACAGAGGCAGCACAGGAACGCTGGTATGCTCTGCTCCAAGGCACTGTGCAGCATCAACTCCACAGCCAGCAGTTCTCATGACTGACGTCAGAACATACTTGATATCAGAAGATGGAAACCAACAGGGAAATCAGAATGATGGGATTTTATCTTACCATTTTATTCCCCAACAGGGAAATCAGAATGATGGGATTTTATCTCACCATTTTATTCCCCAAATACTCAAATTGGAAAGTATTTTTTTCTCCAGTACTCAGGAGCATGTACTTCCAGCTACTTGCAGCGGGTGGCATTCACATCTATCCCCAGCTGCCCTCAAGGTGTTGTCTACAGAATACAAGAATTCCCAGAGTCTTTAAGTATAGAGGCAGTCAGGTAACTCCCATTAAATATCTCTGCAAGTGTGACCACAGGTGTGGGACACATCTCACCTATCTTCAGCCATCCAGAAGTGACACCTGTAGTCTAACCTACTCATTGAGATGGTCCCTGTAGTCACTGGAGGGAGACCAACTCTTCTGGCAGGCAATTCGTCTGCCCATCTCCAACCCTCTCCTAGGGAGGAGATGAAGTCTTCTCAGGCTACATTTAGATGGCCTGCAGATACGGGAGAGGACCCCTGCCCCAGAAGATTCAGGAGGCTGTGTGCCAAACTCCGGCTGAAACACAGGCTTAGGGAACGACTCAGAACACTCCCCACCTCTGTTTTTGTCTCTTCCAGCAAAACAAGGTAAATATACATATTAATCAAGCATAGAAAATCATATACACACCCCCCTCTGAGACAGGAGTATGCATTTCATATTCTAGCCATCCAAAATGTGTCCTTGAAGGCTTTACCTCCCAGCCAACCGAAATTAATTTTGCTTGTAACATCTCATGAAAAAGTGTCTCTAATACTTTACTCTATTCCACACACTGTGTTCTTACCTACATCTATTAATTTTTATAATGGTATCCAGGAAAAAAGGCAAGCAGGTTTGCTTGGCACACTTTGGTTCTGAAAACAAAAGAATACAGGAGTTCTCAGTGCCATTCTCCTCTCCAAAGCAGATGTCCTCACTGCCTCTTGTTGTTTTGCCAGAACCATAACTTCTCCACTACCATGCCTTTATGTCTTACTTGGTCTTGGTCCCCTCCACTTTAATGCAAGCTTTGGTGTTTCAAAATTCCAGCAACAAAGCAGAGGAATGCTAGGCCCATGTAGAGAGACCGGTGTTGATTTCCACATGCCTTAGGGCACGCAGTCAAATCCACCCCTCTGCTTCCGCTGATCTGGCATTGGACTCTCTGCAGATGTAAGCCCAAAAATGAGAGATAATGGCCCTGCTAGTACTACCAGAGGGACATCTTTCTTATCTGCAGGTGGGAGACACCTGCATGCCCAGCTCCACTGTGGTAAATGCCAAACAGGCCTAATAAGAGACAAAGTTAGTACCTGAAATAACAACAGGCCACAAAAAGGAAAGGAACAGCACCGTTAAGAGGGGCCTTTGGAGCATCAGGGGCAGAGACTGTTTGGGGAGTAGAGAAACCCAGGCTCTGCCCCTGGGTACTCTCTCACACGCACAGGTCCATGGGTGACTCTGTAAAATTACTGTTTCACCTGCTGTGAGCTCAGTGCTAATTACAGGAGTCTAGGCTAGGAGCAAAACTCAAGGCATTACAGGCCAATGTGTTTAGGCCAGAAGGTAAAGAGGAGTACATGCAATAAACAGAATTGTATTAGAGATATGAACTACCTAGCAAGGGGACTAGAAGACCTATAAAAACAAGGCAAAGTGAGTTAGGAGGATTATTAAGGAACCAGAAAGAGATATTGAGTATCAGACTTACAGAGAGGTTCCCAGGAAGCATAATGCACTGTGGACAAGTCTGTACCAGACAGAAAGTAAACAAGACGATTACTCCAGTAAAAATGATAGGGGTGAACTGGAGTCAGCAGGTGATGAAATGGGGGAATTTATGAAGTGATTTTTTTCCCTTCTGCCTCTTCGCAGGGAAGGGCAGACCCAATGCCATGACAGAGACTATATCTCTCGGAGGGAGAGGGATAGATAATGTGCAGATAGCAACAAAAGTGGTTCTGGAAAATAGAGGGCATTCACCATAGCCAGATACATTAAACACCCAGTTAAAAGAGAAAACACACCTAACACTTGTGCAGGAAATGAAGATAACAGCCAGAGAGCATGAGGTCTAAGGAAGCTATTTTAAAACATATGGCAGCGCTAGCAAAGGAACACAATGGAAGATGTATTTTGATTAGTATTAGAATATTGCTACTGTATTAGCACAGCACTGAGATACCCAAGCAGGATTGGGGGAACAGGCAGGCAAGCAGATGCCCTGACAGCCCCAGGACTATGGTGCAGTTACCTTGTGAAGCCCCAGGCACTGCAGAGCTCCTAGGTACGGTTGATCCATGCACACGCAGAAAGAAAAGCAGATCCGGAGCACAGAGGAATTTGGCAATCTGCTTGTAACATTACCTTGAGGTAGCCCTGGACAAATAGATAAAGTCTTCTCCCCCTGTTTCATAATAATATCCAAGTAGGAAAAAATGATGTGCTTTAGATATGTGTGGCAGCCTTATAGCAGCAAGAAGGCTCATGCCACAGCCTCTGGTCAGGACTCTGAGGATCTGCCATTAGCTCTGCCCAGGAGCCAGAGCAAACACTGGGGATTCATTGTACTTGGTGCTTTCCACTCACAGCAAGAAACAAGACTGTGAAGGTGGGAGAGGAGAAACTGAGGCACAAAGCATTACAGAGGCTTGGCCTCTTCCTTCACATAAGAAGTCCAAGGCACAACTGGCAATTCCTTCTTGTAGATCAGTAAAATCTCCAGTCAAGCCAGTGCAATTACTAGAATTAAAAGGGAATCTGATCCATTTAACTAGATCTATTGACTTCCACATTAGCCCTCAAAAATCCATATTCCAGGCTGAAAGCAGATTTGCAGGGAAAACAGAAAATGTACAGAAAATAGCTATATTTCACCTTTTCCTTAAACTCAGGATGCTGGGTGGTAAGCGACAGGCACTGGAGAATGATGATACTAAAACACCAAACTATTTGCAAAGGAAAAGAACTGTCCCTTGCCACCGCTGCTCTTACAAATGCTTCTGCATGGGTTGAGTCCTACTGAACAACACTGCCCTCATAAAAGTGCCCAGAAAGTAAGAAGTGCAAATATTCTAAGGCCTGATCCCCTCCCCCCACTTTGTACCTTATCTCACATAATGGCTGTATTCCCACAGACACACACACACAAGATTTTTCCTTAGAAACAAGGCAGAATTATTTTCCAGATCAATTCTAAAATGTCAGTAGTCCTATGCTTACTAAAAGCAGGGGGTCCACTTTCAGGTCTATATAATCAGTTAGGGAATAAATAAATGCCCAATGCTGTCATGCCTATTTGGTAGCTGGTTCACTTCTCATGACCCACAGTTAGCCCTTAATTAGTCCTTAACTAGTCACTAGTGGCAGTGATTAATAAGGTGAATTGCCACTCAGGAGACCTAATTTCCCTCCTGCTTCTTCTGATGTGTCTATATGGACAGTAAATTCTTTCTAGTAAGGACTGTGTGAAGTGCGTCCACCTATTTTCAGGTTTTGTACCTATCTCCATGGCAATGCTGTTCAGGCTCAGTTCTCCAGGACAAATGAATGTTTTAAATTATATCTCCCATAAGCATTAGCTCAAGGGACTGTATATGGCAAATTTACAACTCTTTCAATTTGTCTACAGGAAGATGAGGAACATGACTGCTTGTAAATAACAGGTTTGAGGATATAAATCATCCCTCTGCTTCCATCCATCTGTCCCAGAGACTCTGAAGCTAAAAATGCACAGTTCATTACCACATAGTTGTTACTCAGCCAAGTTTCAAATAGCGTTAATATGCATCTTCATGTGTCGGTGACAGACGAGGTTGATCAGTTCAGCCCTGTGCTGTACATGGCAGAAGCGGTAATGCTGGCTGGTAGAGAGCCTTTGCAGGTCCTGCATGTGCTCAGGACAGCCTCCTCCGCTGCGCTGCTCCCCTCAGCTCAAGAGCTCTGCACATGAGGGGGAGAGACATTCAGTTTAAACCAAACCCAGCACAGGGGGTTATTGTCCTGCCTTTTCTTCTGAGCCCCCCAGAGACAGGACCTTTCCCGAGGGGTAAGACGAAGCCCTTGGGCAGAGATCACTGGCACCATAGGTTGGAGGGATCCAAAATAAAGAGACCCACGTCCAGCTGTACCGCAAGTTTCCATTCGATCACAGACACGCACTTCCCCTCTGCTCCCCGTTTTGTGGTGATGGCTGTGCAACTTTTGCCTCCTTCCCAAATGTGCTGAGGCTTAGCGTATTGATTTGTGTTGAGAAGAGGGCAGAGCAGACACCGCTAGAAGTGCAAAGCAGCGTCTAGCAGGCGCGGGTAACCAGCTGAGTGATGGGTGCTACAGGAACGTTCGCAAGTAAGTAATAAATCTGTCTCATCTGTGATGCATGTTGCACAGCAACTAATTCCTTCCCTTCCACATAGATGCTGCTGAAGTGTGGTGGCTGGCTACATGCTCAGCGATGGCTTGCTCCTGAACACAAGATAGCAATGTGGAGCCCCACCTCACTATTTTGACTTTGAAGAATATTATAGTAGCTTTAAAGCTCTCAGACATTAAGAGACCATTACTCACTGTCTCTTCGGAGCTGATGGAGTCCTTGCCCTACGTGTTCTCCATTTAACAAATGTCACTGATTGTTTTACAACACACTCCGCCAAGGAACAGAGAAATCTTTCAATTCAAACAGAACTGCAATAGATTTAAACAACCAGGAGTGCTTCGCGCTTGCTTGGAGCAAAGCGGTTCTGCAGGCTAAGGTCAGGGTAACAAGCCCTGAGAGAAACTGCCCTGAACAGAAGGACTTTCTGCTGGCAAACCCTGCCCGTCCCTTGCAGGCAGTTACAGGTGGCTGCACAGCAGACCCAGCAGTAAGGCTGAGATGTGTCCAACATCATGCAGTAAGTCTGTAGCAGGATTAGGGCTGACATGCTCCAGCTCCTGCCCAGCTGAGCAGGACCATATGTGATGAGCTCTGGATATTGCAGGCAGGTCTCCGAGGTGTCCGAGGCGGGAGGAGACGCCAGCAGGGAGCAGAGAGGGAACTTCCCATGCAGGTAGCACCGGCTCAACCATGCTGTTGTTTCAACTTCCATGCAGTGGGAGATCGAGCTGACATCAAATCATCATCGATTCAAGCAAATATGAACATTTCCCCTATGCTAACCCAGGAGATAATATGAAAGTCTACAAATTCAGTCAATGGTAATTATGAACCTGCATCCCAGTAATGTTGCAAAGGACAATTAATAATTGTACTCCTCTTAATACAGAGAAAATGCTGTATCATAGCTAAGTATTTTTTTTAAAATCTGAGCTCAACAAGGATAAAATGGCACAGCAAATCTACAGTATCATAAAAACTTCCATTCCCAGTGCACAATGGATTTAATATCATTATCTAGAGATAGTATGTGTTCCTATTCTTCTGAAATCATCCATTCCTCGTCTATGGTTAATTACTTTATATGAGAAATGCCTGAAAATTATTTCCCCCATGTGGAAAACTTGGATGAAAATGAGAACATTCTGGTTTGGAATCAAAATTCTCAGTAGAAAACTGTTGGTTGTTTTTTTTTTTCTTTTTCCTAAACTGCACAAAGCACTGTATTGAAAGTTTTGAGTTTTGATTTGGTATGGAAAAGTATTGGCTCTCTCAATTTTTTTCAAAGCAAGCAGATGCCCTCCATGAGTTGCTTTTTGCCATGTCAAAACTAAAATTTTCTTGGCATTAGGTCTAACTACGCACTGCACTGGTCTCACTGCTACCACAGCTGGCTAATATCCAAAAGGACTCAGTATCGCTGACAGACACTTTTTTTTTTTAATGCTCTGACACTGTGCCTTGCACCAATACCCTGGGTAGTGCTCATCGGAACAAGCTCCGTGGAGGGGAGATGAATTTGCAGAATCAGACCCAGGGACAAGGGTACACAGTACTTTTGAACACACCTCCTTGTTCCTTCAGGATTGTGCCAGAGGCAGTTTGGCAGTTCTCAGCACTGGTTTCTGGAAGCAGAGTGATTCTCTGCAACCACAGCTGCAACAGACTTTTTCACCTTTTACCCTAGGACCAAACAATCTTCCCCTGGGCCTTGTCAGAGCCATGCATTTGTGAAATGGCTGTGCAAAAGGGGCACAAAAGGCAGGAGGAACTTGGATGCTGTTGCAGCCCTAATGCAATAACAGAGGTGCTGCTCAGGAATGATGTACTTTGTGTCCCTCAGTCCCTCCAAGATCCCAATTAATACGATTCCATTAACTTCAAAAGGTGTGCTAAGTAGTAATGCTCTGGGCCATTAATTCCAACAACGTCAGCATGCTCTTGCTATGACATTTGCCTTAATTAGTACTATAACCCACTACTTGACTGCAAGCTTTGCAGGTAATAATTCATATGCAAGTCCCCCATAAACAGAACTTTGGTGCTCTCTGCTAGAAACTGCACAAATTGGTACACGCTAAAACATGGCACAGGGGCACAGGATTTAAAATGTTATGAGAGAAAAGAAAGGGGTTTAAAAAGATGTCACTGGAGTTACTGTAACTCTTTGAGCCTCAGTTACCCCCTAGGGGTCTGTTAGGCTTCAAAACTGACAGTTTATGATGTTCTTCAGAGATCCACCAAAAAGCAATAGACTGGAGAAAGTGTCTCTGGATGGCATTAGTCTGTAGCAAGCTCTAGGCATCTTGTAAAATCTTTACATGGGTTAGATTGAGCTGAAAAGGATTTCGTCCCTTGAAAATGAGAAGCAAGGTCCTCATCCACCGTGAAAACAGCCCCTGAACTACTCAGACTGTCTGCTGCCAGAAATCAATATGACATGTGTGGCTTTGTTTCTGCCTCAGTGGTAACAAGGTTGTCCTTGGGGAGACAACCCTTAGTGGGTATTTGCAACTTAGAATGGGGCAAGTACATATACCCTGGGAGGACATATACCTGGAAAGAGGAAAAACAGAAACAGCCCCAGCTTTCTCATAACTTCTTAGTTTCTGCTGTAATTTATAACAAAGTCTTACAGAAGGGAAGTGGGTATAAATGGGACGCAAGAAGATCACTGTAATAAGAAATAGGTGAGAACCGCTGATACACAGGGAAACAAGCAGCCCAGGCCTGTCCAGCCACGAGGCACCCACGTACAGGGTCTTCCCACTCATCTGCAGCAGCAGCAGCCAGAACTCTCATCTTACTACCAAAACAAAACCAACTTTCACAGGCCAAAGGATCAGGATACCTAACCACATTAGAATCCCTTACAGATCTGAGCTTAGTTCACTTTCCCCCACACCTTCTAAAACTTGAGAAGTACTAAGTACTGAAAACAGTCAGCAAAGCAAATGCCACCCTAGGCAGTGTTTTCTGAATGAGCCAACTGTGAGTAACTTAGGATAGAAAGAGCTGACGATGCTCCTGTAACATCCAAGCTCTTGAGATAGGTACACTTTGGCCAAGGTCAAGTCTCCCAAGAACATGCAGTCTTGCTAAAGGGCCAGGTCTCCAGCAAGGCATGCTGGAAAGGTATTAGCACAAGAGGGCAATGGTACCAGTGGGTATGGGCCAAACAGTCATGTAGAAAGATGTAGGCTGATGGAAGGATGCTGGATATTGAGTAAAGACAGGAAATGTAACCAAAGATGTCATCTCCCTCAAAGATGGGATTGGCTCTAGAAAGCGACAGAGATTCGGATGCATAGTGTGTCTTCTAAATGTTATCTCATTCTCCACCTAGACACGACAAACAGATGTTCCTGGTAACAATCTCTCTTGCAGCTAAATGAGATAACACAGATGGCTGAGAGATGCCAAAAATGTTGTTCCCAGACCACTCATTCCTTGTTCTTCCAGCTAAGACTGCCAAGAAGAGAGGCACTGACTGCCAGTTAGAGTTTCTGAAGGCAACACTTCTCCAGAAAGAATTCAGATGAGACCAAACCACTCATTTCCCCCAGGACTTCATTTTCATCAGCAGGGAAGAAAACGTAATACAACCCTGCAGGCCTTTGACACTGAAGTCTGAGGATCTCAGTCTGGTCTCTATTATACTCATGTAAATCAAGGCCTGCTTGTGCCACAGAGTCACTGACATTTCACCGCTGCGGTATTAATAAGGCCCCAGATATCACCTTCCCTGACACGCATTCTGAAAGGAGATGGAAGATGCCTTGATTATAATTCACCGCCCTTTCTCTTACATGTGTAACTTGGCCAATTGCTAAAAGAAAGGAAGAAAAAGTCCTGAGGTCAAAGGGGAAGTCTGTGCTGGTGCAGTAGCTGGAGCAGGTCTTCCCCTTAGTAGACCAGTGCAAATTCACTGGATGAAGAGGTTAACTGAGACTAGAAAAGACATCAGACCCCATCTCCCACCTCCCTGCCACAGCATTTGGATTCCGCATGTTACCAGCGCAGACTCCTGCCTTCCCTCCGGCTTCACAACCTATGAATGACATGAAGGCAATCTAGCAATGCCTGGAGTCTGAGTCAGCAATCCTGCACTTACCCACCCATAGCACACAAGCCCAACGCATGAGCTTATTGCCTGCGGGGTGTTCGGACGGGGGCAGCATCCACCCCACCAGACTGACACCCTCCCCAGCATCTTTCCTCTTTCCCACCAAGACTCTGAGAGCCTCTGGTCATTCTCCAGCTTTCTGCTAGAAGCAGACTGAGGAACAGCCCAGAAAAAAATACCTGTTTTAACCAAGCTGAGTGTGATGTTTTGATGGAGCATGATGGGTTTTGCAACCACCAAGGGATCAGTCATAAACATCCATTCCCACTAATGCAGTCACGAGAGCTGCTCTCAGTAGATCTGAAAAGCAATACAAGACAGCAGCCATCAGCAGGTTAAATGAAAAATAAGTAAAAGACATGGGCATAATCCAAATTATTGCTGCAGTCCCAGTGTGTTCAGTGCTAGAAATAGCTCAGACTGAGGTTCAAGCCACAGGATTTCCAAACAGCTCCTTGACCCCTCACACTTCAGGAAGGCTGAGACTGGCTTTTGTGGCTTGACTCTTACTGCCAAAGACTTTTTTCTCAGGGGCTGGTCCAAGTCTGTGGACTGTGCAGCCTGCAGGATCTAAAATCCGCTACAAATCACGCTACCTCTCCTTCCAAGTGCGAGGCCCGTTTCCCAGTGAGGCAGGCCATTTAATGCCACTCATGCTTAAAGTGAAAATGTTGTGCAGTTTTGTTAAAGTTGTCCTTCCACCATCTTCTGCTGGGGAGAGGAGAAAAGTGGAAGCATGTGACGAGCTGTTGGCTCTCCTCATTTAATGCGGGACTGAAAGGCAGACAGGCACCTCAGCACCATCAATGGGTCAGATCTCTAATGGCTGGTTAGAAGAACCTGCAGCAAATCCCTATCCGAGCTCAATAACAGCTCCTGGCCATAAGTATAAGGAAATTCAGCCTGGATTCTGATGAGGGTGGCAATGGCCCAACTATACAATTTTCCACATCACTCTGGAAACACCCTATCTGCTGAGAAGAGAGTCACTAAACAGAAGTGCCACTTGTTTCAGACACATAGCCGGCTCTGGAAGATGTCAGCTCTCATATAAATTAGTCACTATAAAATGGAGAACCCAACACTGGAAAAAAAAAGGGAGGAAGCAATATGAGAGGCTTTTCTTGGTTCATGACTGGAACAGCTACTGTCATTTAAATTTTATTAGGAAAGATTAAAAGGAGCCTTGAAGTGAAGCTGCTATGATGAAGTGGTCCCAGGGTCTCTATAATTGTGATTGGCACCATACTGATGTGTCAGCCTGACAAAGTTATGATAGTTATTACGCTGGCCCTAAACCAGACCCTTCAGCCTGAGGCAAAATAATAAAAAATGGGGAAGAAATCTCCAGAACACAGGAAAACTCAATCCAATTGGGCACAGAGATAGACGTTTACCTCAGCATTTTTTTTTTCAGAGGTGACATGGAGTAGACAGTCAATACTGCCAAATCTGTACATGGATGACTTTTCTCATAGATGTCTTTGTAGTCTGGCCTGTGAGGCTTGGTGCATGGCCGGTCCATACCTTCCCTCCCCTACAGAATCGGGGCCCCCGGGACAGGGGAGGGAGCAGGCTGAGAAGCCTCTCATCAGTTCAGGACAGCGTCTGCCTTGCTTATAGTGGTTGTTTCTGTCCCCCCAAAACAGCACTGCAACAGGCTCCATGAGTCACGCTTAGCACTCGCTAAGGCCTCTAGTTTTATACCCATCTTCACCCTCAGCCATAGGTAAGGAAGCAACAAAGGGTCCTTGGGGTGGTGCCACCA